>NC_088403.1:42129727-42137227 GCF_034236695.1 Oncorhynchus nerka
GCCCTTTGATTTGAGAGAGAGAGAGAGTGAGAGAGAATTAGGCCGAGACCTGCTAATTATCAAAATCCAGAAAAAAGCCGATCAATTCTACAAGCACCTAAAAGGAAGCGATTCTCAAACCTTCCATAACAAAGACATTACCTACAGAGAAATTAACCAGGAGAAGAGTCCCCTAAGCAAGTTGGTCCTGGGGCTTTGTTCACAAACACAAACACACCCCACAGAGTCCCAGGACAGCAACACAATTAGACCCAACCAAATCATGAGAAAACAAAAAGATAATTACTTGACACATTGTAAAAATAAAAAAAATTAAACAGAGCAAACTAGAATGCTATTTGGCCCTAAACAGAATACCTGACCACTGTGACTGACCCAAACTTAAGGAAAGCTTTGACTATGTACAGACTCAGTGAGCATAGCCTTGCTATTGAGAAAGGCTGCCGTAGGCAGACCTCGCTCTCAAGAGAAGACAGGCTATGTGCTCACTGTCCACAAAATGAGGTGGAAACTGAGCTGCACTTCCTAACCTTCTGCCCAATGTATGACCATATTAGAAACACATATTTCCCTCAGATTACACAGATCCACAAAGATTTGAAAACAAAACCAATTATGATCAACTCCCATATCTACTGGGTGAAATACCACAGTGTACCATCACAGCAGCAAGATTTGTGAACTGTTGCCACAAGAAAAGGGCAACCAGTGAAGAACAAACACCATTGTAAATACAACCCATATTTATGCTGATTTATTTTCCCTTTTGTACTTGAACTATTTGCACATAATATGACATTTGACATGTCTTTATTCTTTTGGAACTGTTGTGAGTGTAATGTTTACTGTTCATTTTGTTTATTTCACTTTTGTTCATTATCTACTTCACTTGCTTTGGCAATCTTAACATATCTTTCCCATGCCAATAAAACCCTTCAATTTCAATTGAATTGAATTAAGAGAGAGAGAGACACAGAGAGAGAGAGAGAGACAGAGACACAGAGAGAGAGAGACAGAGAGAGAGAGAGACAGAGAGAGAGAGAGAGACACAGAGAGAGAGAGACAGAGTTTTTGTATACTTTTGTTCATTATCTACTTCACTTGCTTTGGCAATCTTAACATATCTTTCCCATGACAATAAAACCCTTCAATTTCAATTGAATTGAATTAAGAGAGAGAGAGAGAGACGCAGAGAGAGAGAGAGACACAGAGAGAGAGAGAGACAGAGAGAGAGAGACAGAGTTTTTGTATACTTTTGTATATTATCTACCTCACTTGCTTTGGCAATGTTAACACATGTTTCCCATGCCAATAAAGCCCCTTGAATTGAATTGACAGAGAGCGAGCGAGAGCAAGTGCGTAAGTCTGACTATCAGACAACCAGGAAATAGGAGTGTTGCCTAGGGATGAAAAACAAACAGGACACACACACACAACACCAAAAATCAGGTTTGCTTTTTCCGCTGACTCTCAGGGAACACACACGCGCACACACACACTCTCAGACTCAAACACATTTATACATAATAAAGTACTGTATGCTTACACCTTGGAGCACCCTCACAAGTTATCACACAATGATCCACACATAAACACAAACTGTGAGCTCACTGGGATTGTCTGTGATGTTATTGAAAACTGTCTGTCTGTCTGTCTGTCTGTCTGTCTGTCTGTCTGTCTGTCTGTCTGTCTGTCTGTCTGTCTGTCTGTGTCTCTCTGTCTTTCTCTCTCTCCCTGTGTCTCTGTCTCTTGCTCCCTCTTTCTCTCTCTCCCTCTTTGGTCAGTAAGGGGACTGGGCTTGCAAATGTTATCCCTGCATTCATAAAGATTCTCAAAGCAGCAGATCAGGGTCTTTACACTATCTAGGTGTGTGTGTGTGTGTGTGTGTGTGTGTGTGAATAATGAATGGGTCTAATTGTTGCCTTGCTGTGTTTGTGGCTCCTCTATTGCATCATTCACCACACACACACACACACACACACACACACACACACACACACACAAAGCCTTGGCTTTCCCCATCCTCTGTTGGACGTCCATGCTCTGTGTTTGTGATTAGGCCCTTGATTCAGAGCTGTTTGTGTGTGTGTGTGTGTGTGTGTGTGTGTGTGTGATATGGGCTGTGATGAAACTCTCTGCAACAGCCTGGGGAGGCTGAAGAAATTCGTCTTGGCTCCTAAGACCCTCAGAAATGTCTACAGATGCACCATCGAAAGCATCCCATCGGGCTGTCTCACCGCCTGGTACGGCAATTGCACCGTCTGTCACAGGAACCGGCACCCGGTGTCACAGGAAGGCCAAGAAGATCATTAAGGAACTCAGCCATCTGAGCCGGGTTCACCCCGCTACCATCTAGAAGGTGGAGACAGTACAGGTGCATCAAAACTGGGACCTGAGAGACTGAAAAACAGCTTCTATCTCCAAGCCATCAGACTGTTAAACAGTCACCACTCGCCGGCCTCCACCCAGTACCCTGCCCTGAACTTTAGTCTGTTACTCGCCGGCCTTCGCCCAGTACCCTGCCCTGAACCTTAGTCTGTTACTCGCCGGCCTCCACCCAGTACCCTGCCCTGAACTTTAGTCTGTTACTCGCCGGCCTCCGCCCAGTACCCTGCCCTGAACTTTAGTCTGTTACTCGCCGGCCTCCGCCCAGTACCCTGCCCTGAACTTTAGTCTGTTACTCGCCGGCCTCCGCCCAGTACCCTGCCCTGAACTTTAGTCTGTTACTAGCCGGCCTCCGCCCAGTACCCTGCCCTGAACCTTAGTCTGTTACTAGCCGGCCTCCGCCCAGTACCCTGCCCTGAACCTTAGTCTGTTACTCGCCGGCCTCCGCCCAGTACCCTGCCCTGAACTTTAGTCTGTTACTATCCGGCCTCCGCCCAGTACCCTGCCCTGAACTTTAGTCTGTTACTAGCCGGCCTCCGCCCAGTACCCTGCCCTGAACTTTAGTCTGTTACTAGCCGGCCTCTGCCCAGTACCCTGCCCTGAACTTTAGTCTGTTACTCGCCGGCCTCCGCCCAGTACCCTGCCCTGAACTTTAGTCTGTTACTAGCCGGCCTCCGCCCAGTACCCTGCCCTGAACATTAGTCTGTTACTCGCCGTTCTCCACCCAGTACCCTGCCCTGAACTTTAGTCTGTTACTAGCCGGCCTCCGCCCAGTACCCTGCCCTGAACTTTAGTCTGTTACTAGCCGGCCTCCACCCAGTACCCTGCCCTGAACTTTAGTCTGTTACTAGCCGGCCTCCACCCAGTACCCTGCCCTGAACTTTAGTCTGTTACTCGCCGGCCTCCACCCAGTACCCTGCCCTGAACTTTAGTCTGTTACTAGCCGGCCTCCGCCCAGTACCCTGCCCTGAACTTTAGTCTGTTACTCGCCGGCCTCCACCCAGTACCCTGCCCTAACTTTAGTCTGTTACTAGCCGGCCTCCGCCCAGTACCCTACCCTGAACTTTAGTCTGTTACTAGCCGGCCTCCGCCCAGTACCCTGCCCTGAACTTTAGTCTGTTACTAGCCGGCCTCCGCCCAGTACCCTGCCCTGAACTTTAGTCTGTTACTAGCCGGCCTCCACCCAGTACCCTGCCCTGAACTTTAGTCTGTTACTAGCCGGCCTCTGCCCAGTACCCTGCCCTGAACTTTAGTCTGTTACTCGCCGGCCTCCGCCCAGTACCCTGCCCTGAACTTTAGTCTGTTACTAGCCGGCCTCCGCCCAGTACCCTGCCCTGAACATTAGTCTGTTACTCGCCGTTCTCCACCCAGTACCCTGCCCTGAACTTTAGTCTGTTACTAGCCGGCCTCCGCCCAGTACCCTGCCCTGAACTTTAGTCTGTTACTCGCCGGCCTCCACCCAGTACCCTGCCCTAACTTTAGTCTGTTACTAGCCGGCCTCCGCCCAGTACCCTGCCCTGAACTTTAGTCTGTTACTAGCCGGCCTCCGCCCCAGTACCCTGCCCTGAACTTTAGTCTGTTACTAGCCGGCCTCCGCCCAGTACCCTGCCCTGAACTTTAGTCTGTTACTAGCCGGCCTCCACCCAGTACCCTGCCCTGAACTTTAGTCTGTTACTAGCCGGCCTCTGCCCAGTACCCTGCCCTGAACTTTAGTCTGTTACTCGCCGGCCTCCGCCCAGTACCCTGCCCTGAACTTTAGTCTGTTACTAGCCGGCCTCCGCCCAGTACCCTGCCCTGAACATTAGTCTGTTACTAGCCGGCCTCCACCCAGTACCCTGCCCTGAACTTTAGTCTGTTACTAGCCGGCCTCCACCCAGTACCCTGCCCTGAACTTTAGTCTGTTACTACCCGGCCTCCGCCCAGTACCCTGCCCTGAACTTTAGTCTGTTACTAGCCGGCCTCCACCCAGTACCCTGCCCTGAACTTTAGTCTGTTACTCGCCGGCCTCCACCCAGTACCCTGCCCTGAACTTTAGTCTGTTACTAGCCGGCCTCCACCCAGTACCCTGCCCTGAACTTTAGTCTGTTGCCCTACATATGTAGTCATTGAACACTGGTCACTTTAATAATGTTTGCATACTGTTTTACCCAGTTTATATGTATATACTGTTCTAGTAATGCCTCATCCTATATAATGTATTATATAATGTATTCAAGGCTCATCCTATATGACTACTGCTGTTCTCTTCGTATACTATCCATACTGTCTATACACACCATTTTATATATATATTTTTATAGTCTGGTGTCTGACGTTGCTCACTGTAATCATTTTTCTGGATTATTGTTGTGTTGTATTGGTATTATAGCTGCACTGTAGGATCCGGAAACACAAGCATTTCGCTGCACCTGCGATAACGTCTTCAAGTCTGTACGCCACCGGTAAACTTCCACGCGATTGGAGAGGAGGCTGAGAATGGAGAGAATGTACACAGAGAATAATTCACGTGGCGAATGGATGAAAGAAGGGGAGAAATAGGGAAGGAAGAGAGACGTGTGTGTGTGGCGTTGTCTGCGTGCTAGCGAGCCTGAGTTGTGTATGTCTGTGTGCGCACTTACTTGTGTGTGTGTGTGTGTGTGTGTGTGTGTGTCTCCAGTGTGAGCTCTCTGTGGCCTATACAAATGGAAGAGCTCTATATTATTTATGTGTAGATAGAAATGGATGGGGAGCTATTTTATTTATTTATTTGATATTATTTATTTATTAACAAAGACACTGTGTTTATTTATAGATCATAGACCTGCTGCTTTCAAGTACAATGATTGGGATTGTGTGTGTGTGTGTGTGTGTGTGTGTGTGTGTGTGTGTGTGTGTGTGTGTGTGTGTGTGTGTGTGTGTGTGTGTGTGTGTTTCAGTGCTCCTGAGGCTAGTTCAGGAAACACAGAACAGGGTGGATATTCTAACCGGAGATTTCCATTGTTTCTTAGTCATTCATCAAATCCTCCACCCCCCCCCCCGTCCTCCTCTTTTTTTCTCTCCTCTCGTTTCCTTCCTTCCTTCCTTTTGTTGCTAACCTGCCTGCCCACTCCCTATCTCTTTCATTCTCTTTCAATCACCCTCTATCTCCCTCTGTCTTTCTGCCTGTTTGTCTGTTTGTCTCCTCTCTCTCTCTGTCTTTCTCTGTCTCTCTCTCTCTTTCTCTCTCTGTCTCTGTCTCTCTCTCTCTGTCTCTCTCTCTCTCTGTCTCTCTCGCACTCTCTCTCTGTCTCTCTCTGTCTGTCTCTGTCTCTCTCTCTCTCTCTCTGTCTCTCTCGCTCTCTCTCGCACTCTCTCTCTCTCTTTCCCTCCCTGCTTTGCTTATAACTCTCAAAAGTCCCTCTATTCTTCTTTGTTGGAGAAGTTGAGCTCACCTGGCCTTCTGCCTGTGTGTGTGTGTGTGTGTGTGTGTGTGTGTGTGTGTGTGTGTGTGTGTGTGTGTGTGTGTGTGTGTGTGTGTGTGTGTGTGTGTGTGTGTCACCAGTCTCCTCCATAAGCCCCAGAGAGCCCATAGGGAACCATCTCTTCCTCTAGATGAATCTACATCTGTTAGAGAACTGGAGGTCAAGACCTCTCCTTATAGACTAATAGTATATGCTAAAGAGAGGAGAGGAAATGGTAAATCATGCTCTCTCCCTCCTTCTCTCACTCTCTCTTCCACCATCTCTTTCTCTCTTTCAATCACCCTCTATATCCCTCTGTCTCTGTCTGTCTGTCTGTCTGTCTCTCTCTCCCTACTTTGCTTATAACTCTCAGAAGTTCCTCTATTCTGGACTTCTGCCCCCGTGTGTGTGTGTGTGTGTGTGTGTGTGTGTGTGTGTGTGTGTGTGTGTGTGTGTGTGTGTGTGTGTTTGTGTTTGTGAGTGCGAGCGTCTGTGTGTGTGTGTGTGTGTGTTTGTGAGTGCGAGCGTCTGTGTGTGTGTGTGTGTTTGTGAGTGCGAGCGTCTCTGTGTGTGTGTGTGTGTGTGTGTGTGTGTTTCAGTGCTTCTGAGGCTAGTTCAGTGTACAGTACATTCCTATACCAGGAAACACAGAACAGGGTGGATATTCTAACCGGAGATTTCCATTGTGTCTTAGTCATTCATCAAACCCCCCCCTCCTCTCGTTTCCTTCCTTCCTTTTGTTGCTAACCTGCCTGCCCACTCCCAATTGCTTTCTCTCTCTGTCTCTCTCTCTCTCTCTCTCTCTCAATTTAAGAGTTTTATTGGTATGGGAAATGTATGTTTTCATTGCCAAAGCAAGTGAAATAGATAATAAACAAAAGTGAAATAAACAATAAAAAATGTACAGTAAACATTACATTCCAAAATAATAAAGACATTTCAAATGTCATATTATGTGCAAATAGTTAAAGTACAAAAGGGAAAATAAATCAACATAAATATGGGTTGTATTTACAATGGTGTTTGTTCTTCACTGGTTGCTCTTTTCTTGTGGCAACAGTTCACAAATCTTGCTGCTGTGATGGTACACTGTGGTATTTCACCCAGTAGATATGGGAGTTTGTCAAACTCGGGTTTGTTTTCAAATTCTTTGTGGGTCTGTGTAATCTGAGGGAAATATGTGTTTCTAATATGGTCATACATTGGGCAGGAGGTTAGGAAGTGCATCTCAGTTTCCACCTCATTTTGTGGACAGTGAGCACATAGCCTGTCTTCTCTTGAGAGCCAGGTCTGCCTACGGCGGCCTTTCTCAATAGCAAGGCTATGCTCACTGAGTCTGTACATAGTCAAAGATTTCCTTAACTCTCTCTCTTTCTCTCTCTATTTTTCTCTCCCTAATTTGCACACACACACACACACACACACACACACACACACACACACACACACACACACACACACACACACACACACACACACACACACACAGTAACATATTGTGCCAGTGGGTTCATTCAGTAACATGAGAACTATTAATGCTTTACCATTACTGACCCAGGTCACAGCGACTGAAACTTGTTACACACACACACACACACACACACACACACACACACACACACACACACACACACACACACACACACACACACACATACAGGGTCAGAGTTCAGAGCAGGATATGGTGAAGTTAATT
>NC_088403.1:42142227-42174727 GCF_034236695.1 Oncorhynchus nerka
CATGGGAAACATGTGTTAACATTGCCAAAGCAAGTGAGGTAGATAATATACAAAAGTGAAATAAACAATAAAAATTAACAGTAAACATTACACATACAGAAATTTCAAAACAATAAAGACATTACAAATGTCATATTATACATACATATATATATATATACAGTGTTGTAACAATGTACAAATGGTTAAAGAACACAAGGGAAAATAAATAAGCATAAATATGGGTTGTATTTACAATGGTGTTTGTTCTTCACTGGTTGCCATTTTCTTGTGGCAACAGGTCACAAATCTTGCTGCTGTGATGGCACACTGGAATTTCCCCCAGTACATATGGGAGTTGATCAAAATTGGATTTGTTTTTGAATTCTTTGAATCTGTGTAATCTGAGGGAAATATGTATTTCTAATATGGTCATACGTTGGACAGGAGGTTAGGAAGTGCAGCTCAGTTTCCACCTCATTTTGTGGGCAGTGTGCACATAGCCTGTCTTCTCTTGAGAGCCAGGTCTGTCTACGGCGGCCTTTCTCAATAGCAAGGCTATGCTTACTAAGTATGTACATAGTCAAAGCTTTCCTTAAGTTTGGGACAGTCACAGTGGACAGGTATTCTGCCACTGTGTACTCTCTGTTTAGGGCCAAATAGCATTCTAGTTTGCTCTGTTTTTTTGTTAATTCTTTCCAATGTGTCAAGTAATTATCTTTTTGTTTTCTCATGATTTGGTTGGGTCTAATTGTGCTGCTGTCCTGGGGCTCTGTGGGGTGTGTTTGTGTTTGTGAACAGAGCTCCAGGACCAGCTTGCTTAGGGGACTCTTCTCCAGGTTCATCTCTCTGTAGGTGATGGCTTTGTTATGGAAGGTTTGAGAATCGCTTCCTTTTAGGTGGTTGTAGAATTTAACAGCTCTGTTCTGGATTTTGATAATTAGTGGGTATCGGCCTAATTCTGCTCTGCATGCATTATTTGGTGTTCTACGTTGTACACGGAGGATATTTTTGCAGAATTCTGTATGCAGAGTCTCAATTTGGTGTTTGTCCCATTTTGTGAAGTCTTGGTTGGTGAGCGGACCCCAGACCTCACAACCGTAAAGGGCAATGGGCTCTATGACTGATTCAAGTATTTTTAGCCAGATCCTGATTGGTATGTTGAAATTTATGTTCCTTTTGATGGCATAGAATGCCCTATCTTGCCTTGTCTCTCAGATCGTTCACAGCTTTGTGGAAGTTACCTGTGGCGCTGATGTTTAGGCCAAGGTATGTATAGTTTTGCGTGCTCTAGGGCAACAGTGTCCTGGCGACTGGACCTTTTTTGGAACACCATTATTTTGGTCTTACTGAGATTTACTGTCAGGGCCCAGGTCTGACAGAATCTGTGCAGAAGATCTAGGTGCTGCTGTAGGCCCTCCTTGGTTGGTGACAGAAGCACCAGATCATCAACAAACAGTAGACATTTGACTTGAGATTCTAGCAAGGTGAGGCCGGATGCTGCAGACTTTTCTAGTGCCTGCGCCAATTCGTAGATATATATGTTGAAGAGGGTGGGGCTTAAGCTGCTGCATCCCTGTCTCACCCCACGACCCCGTGTGAGGAAATTTGTGTGTTTTTTGCCAATTTTAACCGCACACTTGTTGTTTGTGTTCATGGATTTTATAATGTCGTATGTTTTACCCCCAACACCACTTTCCATCAATTTGTATAGCAGACCCTCATGCCAAATTGAGTCAAATTGAGTTTTTGAAATCAACAAAGCATGATAAGACTTTGCCTTTGTTTTGGTTTGTTTGGTTGTCAATTAGGGTGTGCAGGGTGAATACATGGTCTGTTGTACGGTAATTTGGTAAAAAGCCAATTTGACATTTGCTCAGTACATTGTTTTCATTGAGGAAATGTACGATGATTAATGATAATGCAGAGGATTTTCTCAAGGTTACTGTTGACGCATATTCCACGGTAGTTAATGGGGTCAAATTTGTCTCCACTTTTGTGGATTGGGGTGATCAGTCCTTGGTTCCAAATATTGGGGAAGATGCCAGAGCTAAGGATGATGTTAAAGAGTTTTAGTATAGCCAATTGGAATTTGTTGTCTGTATATTTGATCATTTCATTAAGGATACCATCAACACCACAGGCCTTTTTGGGTTGGAGGGTTTTTATTTTGTCCTGTAACTCGTTCAAGGTCATTGGAGAATCCAGTGAGTTCTGGTAGTCTTTAATAGTAGATTCTAAGATTTGTATTTGATCTTGTATCTGTTTTTGCTCTTTATTCTTTATTATAGAGCCAAAAAGATTGGACAAGTGGTTTACCCATACATCTCCATTTTGGATAGATAATTATTCGTGTTGTTGTTTGTTTACTGTTTTCCAATTTTCCCAGAAGTAGTTAGAGTATATGGATTCTTCAATTGCATTGAGCTGATTTCTGACATGCTGTTCCTTCTTTTCCGTAGTGTATTTCTGTATTGTTTTAGTGATTCACCATAGTGAAGGCGTAAACTCAGGTTTTCCAGGTCTCTATGTTTTTGGTTGGACAGGTTTCTCAATTTCTTTCTTAGATTTTTGCATTCTTCATCAAACCATTTGTCATTGTTGTTCATTTTCTTCGGTTTTCTATTTGAGATTTGTAGATTTGATAGGGAAGCTGAGAGGTCAAATATACTGTAAAGATTTTCTTCTGCCAAGTTTACACATTCACTATTGCAGTGAAACATTTTACCCAGGAAATTGTCTAGAAGGGATTGAATTTGTTGTTGCCTAATTGTTTTTTGGTAGGTTTCCAAACTGCATTCCTTCCATCTATAGCATTTCTTAATGTTACTCAGTTCCTTTGGCTTTGATTTGGTATTTCTCTGTTCAAGACTGTGATTTTGCTGTGGTCTGATAGGGGTGTCAGTGGGCTGACTGTGAATGCTCTGAGAGACTCTGGGTTGAGGTCAGTGATAAAGTAGTCTACAGTACTACTGCCAAGAGATGAGCTATAGGTGTACCTACCATAGGAGTCTCCCCGAAACCTACCATTGACTATGTACATACCCAGCGTGCGACAGAGCTGCAGGAGTTGTGACCCGTTTTTGTTTGTTATGTTGTCATAGTTGTGCCTAGGGGGGCATATGTGGGAGGGAATGCTGTCTGTCTCTCCCTCTCTCCCTCTCTCTCTCTCTCTCTCTCTCTCTCTCTCTCTCTCTCTGTCTGTCCCCTCCCTCCCTCCCTCCCTCCCTCCCCCTCCCTCCCCCTCCCTCCCTCCCTCCCTCCTTCCCTGTCTGTCTGTCTGTCTGTCTGTCTGTCTGTCTCTCTCTGTCTCTCTCTGTCTCTGTCTCTGTCTCTCTCTGTCTCTCTCTGTCTCTGTCTCTCTCTGTCTCTGTCTCTCTCTCTCTCAATTCAATTCGCTTTATTGGCATGACGTAACAATGTACATATTGCCAAAGCTTATTTTGGATATTTACAATATAATAATGAGAATCAAATTGTCAACGGGACAACAATAACAACAATAACCAAGTGTCAAAATAACCATACATTCAACAATAAACATACAGTAGAGTACATGTGCATGTTGATTGGTCTGTCAGACACTGTCCTTTATCTTATGGCAGGCAGCAATGTAGTGCGCTGCCAACCCACAGCTCTCTACGTCCTCCACCAACAGGACAGGTAGTCTACTCTCATCAGAGAGGTCTTTGAAACTTGAATAAGGGTTTCAAATTTGGGAAAATGACACTCTCTAATTGTTTTATATTTTTGACATTTTGTCAGGAAATGGAGCTCCGTCTCAGGTTCTGCTGTTGTGCAGTGGTTGCAGGGAGGGAGCCAGGTTTTCCTGTGTCTACCCTTCTCAATGGCAAGGCTGTGCTCACTGAGCCTGTACATTGTCAAGGTTTTTCTAAGGTTTTGATCAGTAACCATGGTCAAATAGTTAGCCATGGTGTACTGTCGATTTAGAGCCAGATAACACTGCATTTTGCTTTGTGCTTGTGTTTCCCAATAAGCAATATTCTCTCTCCCTCTCTCTCTCTCTCTCTCTCTCTCTCTCTCTCTCTGTCTCTCTCTCTCGCTGTCTCTCTCTCTCTCGCTGTCTCTCTCTCGCTGTCTCTCTCTCTCTCTCTCTCTCTCTCTCTCGCTGTCTCTCTCTCTCTCGCTGTCTCTCTCTCGCTGTCTCTCTCTCTCTCTCTCTCTCTCTCTCGCTGTGTCTCTCTCTCTCGCTGTCTCTCTCTCTCTCTCTCTGTCTCTCTCTCTCTCTCTCTCTCTCTCTCTCGCTGTGTCTCTCTCTCTCGCTGTGTCTCTCTCTCTCTCTCTCGCTGTGTCTCTCTCTCTCTCGCTGTGTCTCTCTCCCTCTCTCCCTCTCTCTCTCTCTCACTGCCTCTTCTGGAGCTGGTGAGAAAAGGCGTTTCCCTGTACATGTGCATGTGACATTGAAACTTGAAACTCTATCCCAGCTCTTGGGTTAGTTAGGTATTCCTGTGTAATGACTAATGAATGTAGAGACAGAACTGTCTCCTGGCACGTCATTAGGAGTTGTGTGTGTCGGCCTGATTGTGTTATACAGGCTGTGTGTGTGTGTGTGTGTGTGTGTGTGTGTGTGTGTGTGTGTGTGTGTGTGTGTGTGTGTGTGTGTGCACTACTCTCTATAGATTTTTCTCCTGAAAGATATGCCCCTGGCCAGTTGGCAGCTGAATGAGAAATCAAAAGGCTGTGTGTTGAACAGAGACCTCCAATCAATAACACAGTGCTTCAGCCTCACGGACACACACACACACACACACACACACACACACACACACACAGCCTGTATAACACAATCAGGCCGACACACACACACACACACACACACAAGCCTGTATAACACAATCAGGCAGACACACACACACAGAGGTCTCTGTGGCGCCGTTTTTTTTTATGAGTGCGTTAATTACTGTGACGTTTTGGAGGAAGGGGAGAAAGTCACGTGATTCACGAACGAGGGATCTAGAGAGGAGGAGGGGGAGGAGGAGGAGGAGAATAGAGCTGGGTGAGATGGACAGTGGTCCCTGTTTCAGTACATTTCCTGAACTGATGCCATAAGGATAAACCCTCTGGACTGATCCGTTTATTATTCAACCATGCTGGTCATTTATGAACATTTGAACATCTTGGCCACGTTCTGTTATAATCTCCACCCGACACAGCCAGAAGAGGACTGGCCACCCCACATATGCTCTCTCTAATTCTCTCTTTCTTTCTCTCTCTCGGAGGACCTGAGCCCTAGGACCGTGCCCCAGGACTACCTGACATGATGACTCCTTGCTGTCCCCAGTCCACCTGACTGTGCTGCTGCTCCAGTTTCAACTGTTCTGCCTTATTATTATTCGACCATGCTGGTCATTTATGAACATTTGAACATCTTGGTCATGTTCTGTTATAATCTCTACCCGGCACAGCCAGAAGAGGACTGGCCACCCCACATAGCCTGGTTCCTCTCTAGGTTTCTTCCTAGGTTTTGGCCTTTCTAGGGAGTTTTTCCTAGCCACCGTGCTTTTACACCTGCATTGTTTGCTGTTTGGGGTTTTAGGCTGGGTTTCTGTACAGCACTTTGAGATATCAGCTGATGTACGAAGGGCTATATAAATACATTTGATTTGATTTGATTTATGACGTTAACGTGCGCCCGTTAAAATAACCGTCCTTTAAACTACTAGTTGGACGGTTTGTGGCCGTCAGTCGTCCAATTAACCGTCACCCATATTAGCCAACGTATGTCGTTTCAAATGTTCATTTCACGTTTCTCTAGTCTAGGGCTTCCTCCTCGTGGGGGACGATATCAACAAAATGCCTGCGATAAGTGACCGGTGTCGATCCCTTCCGGTTTATCGTCCCAGCTCTGGAGGAGACAGAGAAAAGAAGAGGAGAGGGAACAGAGGGAGAGAGAGTGTATCGGGTCATGATCGGCCTCTTTCCTTCCACCCTCCTCTCTCCTCTCCTTCCTGTCTCAGTCCGTCAGTCTGCGATGCAGTCATTGATCAGAAAAAGTGTGTGTGTGTGTGTGTGTGTGTGTGTGTGTGTGTGTGTGTGTGTGTGTGTGTGTGTGTAGAACAACCTGCCTTCGTGCCTGACACACACATTCTTAATGGAATGCCATTAGTCAGTGGAGCAGCACAGACGCGCACACACACACACACACACGCGCGCAGGAAAGCAGGTACTCTCAGGCACACTTGTGTGAACAAGAAGTGAAGGGTTGAGAGAGTGTTTGCATCCTAAATGGCACCATATTCCTTATATAGTGCACTACTTTTGACCAGGGCCCGTGGGGTTCCAGTTTAAAAGTGTGCCATTTAGGCCGCAACCAGAGTGTATTCCAGATGAAAGGGCGGGTTCTTGACACTCTCTATTCCCTCCCTCCCTCCGTTTCGCTCCTTCCCTCTATCCCTCTCTTTACTACATTTTCTCCTTCACCCCTTTGGCTCTAGGGGGGGTCTACATAATCATGGAGAGAAGGAGAGAGAGAGGTGGAGAAAGAGTACGGCCTTGAAGGAATATTCCTTTGGCTTTGGCCAAAGCTCAGAAGAGAAGAGAGAAATGTCCAGATTGGGAGAGGGAGGTAGAGGGGATAGAGAAAGGAGAGGGAGGTAGAGGGGATAGAGAGAGGAGAGGGAGGTAGAGGGGATAGAGAGAGGAGAGGGAGGTAGAGGGGATAGAGAAAGGAGAGGGAGGTAGAGGGGATAGAGAAAGGATAGGGAGGTAGAGAGGATAGAGAAAGGAGAGGGAGGTAGAGGGGATAGAGAGAGGAGAGGGAGGTAGAGGGGATAGAGAGAGGAGAGGGAGGTAGAGGGGATAGAGAAAGGAGAGGGAGGTAGAGGGGATAGAGAGAGGAGAGGGAGGTAGAGGGGATAGAGAGAGGAGAGGGAGCAAGGGAGAGGGGAGCGAGGGAGGGGAGAGAGAGGAGAGAGGGAGCGAGGTCAGATAGCTCATTTAGAACTAGCTCTTCTGACGGCTGCTGCTCATGCATATTTAATGAGCGCTAACACACACACACACACACACACACACACACACTCAGAGGGCCAAGGTCTGTGTCTGTACAGAAGAATCTCTACAGCAATGATCTTGAGCAATCTCTCCCTGTGGCCTCTTGTTCTTTTTCAAATCTCTCCCTCTCTCTCTTTCTCCCTCTCCCCCTCTCTCTTTCTCCCTCTCCCGCTCCCCCCTCTCTCTCTTTCTCCCACTCCCCTTCCTCTCTCTCTTTCTCCCGCTCCCCCTCCTCTCTCTCTTTCTCCCTCTCCCCCTCTCTCTTTCTCCCTCTCCCGCTCACCCCTCTCTCTCTTTCTCCCGCTCCCCCTCCTCTCTCTCTTTCTCCCTCTCCCCCTCTCTCTCTTTCTCCCACTCCCCTTCCTCTCTCTCTTTCTCCCTCTCCCCCCTCTCTCTTTCTCCCTCTCCCGCTCCCCCTCTCTCTCTTTCTCCCACTCCCCTTCCTCTCTCTCTTTCTCCCGCTCCCCCTCCTCTCTCTCTTTCTCCCTCTCCCCCTCTCTCTCTTTCTCCCGCTCCCCCTCCTCTCTCTCTTTCTCCCGCTCCCTCCCCTCTCTCTTTCTTTCTCCCACTCCCCCTCCTCTCTCTCTCTTTCTCCCAATCCCTCCCCTTCCTCTCTCTCTTTCTCCCGCTCCCCCTCCTCTCTCTCTTTCTCCCTCTCCCCCTCTCTCTTTCTCCCTCTCCCGCTCCCCCTCTCTCTCTTTCTCCCCTCCCCTCCCCTCTCTCTTTCTCCCGCTCCCCTCCTCTCTCTCTTTCTCCCTCTCCCCCTCTCTCTTTCCCCGCTCCCCCTCCTCTCTCTCTTTCTCCCGCTCCCTCCCCCTCTCTCTTTCTTTCCCCGCTCCCCCTCCCCTCTCTCTCTTTCTCCCGCTCCCTCCTCCTCTCTTTCTCCCTCTCCCCCTCTCTCTCTTTCTCCCGCTCCCTCCCCTCTCTCTTTCCCGCTCCCTCCCCCTCTCTCTTTCTTTCTCCCGCTCCCCCTCCTCTCTCTCTCTTTCTCCCAATCCCTCCCCTTCCTCTCTCTCTTTCTCCCCTCCCCCTCCTCTCTCTCTTTCTCCCGCATCCTCCCCTCTCTCTTTCTTTCTCCCGCTCCCCCCTCTCTCTCTCTTTCTCCCAATCCCCCCTCTCTCTTTCTCCTGCTCCCTCCCCCTCTCTCTCTCTTTCTCCCGTTCCCCCCTCTCTCTTTCTCCCGCTCCCCCTCCTCTCTCTCTTTCTCCCGCTCCCCCTCCTCTCTCTCTTTCTCCCTCTCCCCCTCTCTCTCTTTCTCCCGCTCCCCCTCCTCTCTCTCTTTCTCCCGCTCCCTCCCCCTCCCTCTCTCTCTTTCTCCCGCTCCCCCCTCCTCTCTCTCTCTTTCTCCCAATCCCTCCCCTTCCTCTCTCTCTTTCTCCCCCTCCCCTCCTCTCTCTCTTTCTCCCGCATCCTCCCCTCTCTCTTTCTTTCTCCCGCTCCCCCTCCTCTCTCTCTCTTTCTCCCAATCCCCCCTCTCTCTTTCTCCTGCTCCCTCCCCCTCTCTCTCTCTTTCTCCCGTTCCCCCCTCTCTCTCTTTCTCCCGCTCCCTCCTCCTCTCTCTTTCTCCAGCTCCCCCCCTCTCTCTCTTTCTCCCTCTCTCTCCCTCTCTTTCTCCCGCTCCCTCCCCCTCTCTCTCTTTCTCCTGCCCCCCCTCTCTCTTTCTCCCCCTCCCCTCTCTCTCTTTCTCCCGCTCCCTCCCCCTCTCTCTTTTCTCCCCCCCCCTCTCTCTTTCTCCCTCTCCCTCCCTCCCTCTCTTTCTCCCCCCCCCCCTCTCTCTCTCTCTTTCTCCCGCTCCCTCCCCCTCTCTCTCTTTCTCCTGCTCCCCCTCTCTCTCTTTCTCCCCCCCCCTCTCTCTTTCTCTCTCCTGTCTCGTGGTAAACTGCAGCACTGAGCAGTAAAAACACTCATAACCAGTGTGGTAGTAGATAGCCTACCAAGACTGACAGTGAGAGGAGGGAGAAGGAGAGATCATTGAATGAGTGTAGAAAAATAAAATTAAATAGAGACAGAGAGAGAGATTCCCTCTTTTCTTTGTGCGAGTGTTACTGGCTAGACTGACAGGGAGAGTAGATAAAGAGAGCGAGAGAGGTTTGAATGAGTGTATCGATAGAATAGAGAGAGAGAGAGTATGTGAGCTAACTATGGGGAAGCCTTAAACTGACCTTTTGGGTAACACACACACACACACATACACTAACAGAGTTGCAGGGCATGTTGCTGTGAGTGCATTAGAGAGGGGCTCTCCCCTGAGGTAAGAGGACAGGAGTCACTCAGAGGACAATAGTGTGTGTGTGTGTGTATTGCTGTCTGTCTTTTGTCTTTTTTAATTCCTTTTCCTCTCATCCCCTCTCCCTTATTCTTTATTTATCTCACACTAACATCTCTCTCTCCGTACGTATGGGCGAGATGGCGAAGCCATAGCTACGTGTGTGTGTGTGTGTGTTCGGGAGCTGTACGAGGCGTTGACCATCCTGAACACCAGCCTGTGTGTCTGTTCCTTCTGTTCTTTCTTTCTTTCCGCTTGCATTTTGATGTGAGTATTTTCTGTAGTTTATGTGGTTCAGGGCTCATCTGTGAAAGAGACCTTGGTCTCAGCATGACCCCCTGATGAAATAAAGGTTCAACAAATTCAATGGCGTTACATTTAGTTTAAATATGACTCTTGTATTGACAGGTATATTCTCTACGTTCAGTGAATACTATAGGTAAACAGGGTTATTTGATTAATTTCTATTTAACTAGGCAAGTCAGTTAAGAACAAATTCTTATTTTCAATGACGGCCGAGGAACGGTGGGTTAACTGCCTTGTTCAGGGGCAGAACGACAGATTTGTACCCTGTCAGCTCGGAGGATTCGATCTAGCAACCTTTCGGTTACTGGCCCAACGCTCTAACCACTAGGCTACTGTGTATGCATTTGAGTGAGACGTGTGGATGGTCTTCTACTGGACTTCTAATCCAAAGGTTGTGGGTTCGTGTCCCACCGGAGTCGCATCCCCCGAGTGGCGCAGCGGTCTTAAGTCAGTGCGTCTCAGTGCTAGAGGCGTCCCTACCGACCCCGGTTCGATTCCAGGCTGTATCACAACCCCGGCCACGATTGGGAGCCCCATAGGGCGGCGCACAATTGGACCAGCGTCGTCCGGGTTAGGGTTTGGCCCGGGTTAGGGTTTGGCCCGGGTTAGGCCGTCATTGTAAACAATAATTTATTCTTAACTTGACTTGCCTGGTTAAATGAAAGGTTAAATAAAAGAAAGGAAAAAATTAGTGTAATATCTAGGTGACAATGCTTTGTGTGTGTAGAGAATCCCATGAACTCAATCTATACAGCCGTCACATGATTACACGAGTTAGTAATAGTACTTAATATGTGTAGTACGATAAGCCTGAATCATAGGTTCTGGACTGTAGGCATCATGCGATTGTGAGTAATATGGGTAAGGTATAATAATGCTGTATGTGTGGATAGTATAGTGTTGTCATGTTTTCTAGTATACACACTGAGGTGACCAAACATTAGGAACACCTTCCTAATATTGAGTTGCACTCCCCCCCACCCCTCCGTTCCATAGGGATGCTGGTCCTTGTTGACGCCAATGCTTCCCACGGTAGTGTCAAGTTGGCTGGATGTCCTTTGGGTGGTGGACCATTGTTTATACACGCGGGGAACTGTTCAGCGGAAAACCCCAGCAGCGTTGCAGTTCTTGACATAAACCGGTGCACCTGGCACCTACTACCGTACCTCGTTCAAAGGCACTTCCAATGTTTTTGTCTGTCTTGCCCATTCACCCTCTGAATGGCACGCACACAGTCCATGTCTCAATGGTCTCAAGGCTTAAAAATCCTTCCTTAACCCGTCTCCCCCCCTTCGTCAAGCATAGCTTTCTCCTGGATTCACCTGGTCAGTCGATGTCATGGAAAGAGCAGGTGTTCCTAATGTTTTGTATGTTAGGTCCCGTTTTTCGGGGGGGGTGATAGTTGCAGGACAAAGTGCTTGATTTTGCTGCGGCAATTCTGACTTTTTTTTTGTGGCAATTTGTAATGATTTTCCCGAAAATGAGCTGACTGGGGATTGTCACTTGATTGAACCATTTTATGTGGTAAATGTGTGGCGATTGGTTAAAATTGCGTGCCCTCTTTTTTTTTTTGGCAGTCAGGTGATCGGACAGCGGGGACTGACTATAAATTCATGTGGTTTGTAACCACTTATAACCACTTATAGTGAGTGACGTGGTTATGACAGCAGTACATGCGTGTTATAGCAATTTCTAGGATCCCATTGACTCCTGTAATCTTAAGGCATGATGTATCTCATTAGTGCACGGACCTCCACTCAAGTCTCAACATTATTTGAAATATGCCCTTTCATACCCTCACTGTGTGTGTGTGTGTGTGTGTGTGTGTGTGTGTGTGTGTGTGTGTGTGTGTGTGTGTGTGTGTGTGTGTGTCTCAGTGCACTAATGGTATTTGACAGGCAGAGGGGCTGAGTGAGGTGGCTGGCTGGCAGGGGGCCTGGAACTAGGTCAGGACACAAACACATACATGGAGGAAGAGCCCTGGGGCACGTAAACGAACACACATATGCACGGAAACACACACACACATGCTCACACGCATGCACTAGGCTTGGGCGGTTTTCAGATTGTCATACCTTCATACCGGCCTTGTGCCATCCTGGGATATTTGGTAATACCGGCACTGAACACAAGGGGGGCTATTTTCAAACCCGACAGAGCCTCTGTCATCTGCAGGTTAGCAATGCTAACAAGTACATGTACATTTCCATGGCAAATGCTAGCTAAATGCTAACAAGTGCTTGCGAACATTTGATAGTCTCTGACATAAACTTTTTGTAAGACAGACATCCCAGCTCATAAAGTTATACAAGTAACTAAAGAAATGCTACTCACAGTTAACTGCACACACCAAACAATTGTCAGACAGCAAGGCTCTTGATTTAGGAGGAGATTCTATGCTGTTACCAAGAGAATCTTGGTTTTGCAAGAAGCTAACCCCTTAGCTAGCTAACAAGCCACTACGTTAGCAAACGAAATGCACAACTGCCGAGGATCTAGCACGTTTCAGACAAGTCAACTCAATAGTTATAAGATATCTAGCTGGCAAACATTAAGTTGTTGAATTCTGGTCGGCTGCCGCGTGCTGTGCAAACATGAGTGAAAGGCTCCAGTCTCAACAACATGCACCTGCGTACTGTGTGCATGCAAGTGTGTGTTTGTGAGCGTGTGTGTGTGTGTGTGTGTGTGTGTGTGTGTGTGTGTGTCCCATGTGTTTTCTATGCACCTGCGTACTGTGTGCATGCAAGTGTGTGTTTGTGAGTGTGTGTGTGTGTGTGTGTGTGTGTGTGTGTGTGTCTATCCCTCGCTCTCCTCCCCTTTCTGACAGACAGTGGTGTGTGTGTCGTTGTGTATGTGTACCTTTTAATAACAACACGTGACTGAGGACTACCCCGTCGTTGTGTATGTGTACCTTTTAATAACAACACGTGACTGAGGACTACCCCGTCGTTGTGTATGTGTACCTTTTAATAACAACACGTGACTGAGGACTACCCCGTCGTTGTGTATGTGTACCTTTTAATAACAACACGTGACTGAGGACTACCCCGTCGTTGTGTATGTGTACCTTTTAATAACAACACGTGACTGAGGACTACCCCGTCGTTGTGTATGTGAACCTTTTAATAACAACACGTGACTGAGGACTACCCCGTCGTTGTGTATGTGTACCTTTTAATAACAACACGTGACTGAGGACTACCCCGTCGTTGTGTATGTGTACCTTTTAATAACAACACGTGACTGAGGACTACCCCGTCGTTGTGTATGTGTACCTTTTAATAACAACACGTGACTGAGGACTACCCCGTCGTTGTGTATGTGTACCTTTTAATAACAACACGTGACTGAGGACTACCCCGTCGTTGTGTATGTGTACCTTTTAATAACAACACGTGACTGAGGACTACCCCGTCGTTGTGTATGTGTACCTTTTAATAACAACACGTGACTGAGGACTACCCCGTCGTTGTGTATGTGAACCTTTTAATAACAACACGTGACTGAGGACTACCCGTCGTTGTGTATGTGTACCTTTTAATAACAACACGTGACTGAGGACTACCCCGTCGTTGTGTATGTGTACCTTTTAATAACAACACGTGACTGAGGACTACCCCGGCGTTGTGTATGTGTACCTTTAATAACAACACGTGACTGAGGACTACCCGTCGTTGTGTATGTGTACCTTTTAATAACAACACGTGACTGAGGACTACCCCGTCGTTGTGTATGTGTACCTTTTAATAACAACACGTGACTGAGGACTACCCCGTCGTTGTGTATGTGAACCTTTTAATAACAACACGTGACTGAGGACTACCCCGTCGTTGTGTATGTGTACCTTTTAATAACAACACGTGACTGAGGACTACCCCGTCGTTGTGTATGTGTACCTTTTAATAACAATACGTGACTGAGGACTACTCCGTCGTTGTGTATGTGAACCTTTTAATAACAACACGTGACTGAGGACTACCCCGTTGTTGTGTATGTGTACCTTTTAATAACAACACGTGACTGAGGACTACCCCGTCGTTGTGTATGTGTACCTTTTAATAACAACACGTGACTGAGGACTACCCCGTCGTTGTGTATGTGTACCTTTTAATAACAACACGTGACTGAGGACTACCGTCTGCTAAATGACTTAAATGTAATGTAAATGTACCCCGTCGTTGTGTATGTGAACCTTTTAATAACAACACGTGACTGAGGACTACCCCGTCGTTGTGTATGTGAACCTTTTAATAACAACACGTGACTGAGGACTACCCGGAAAGGTTCTTGTCAAATAAGGTGGCAGGTGAAATGAATAGCGTGATCTGCGTCACCTCCTGACGTAATGCACAAGTTGACTGCAGGTATTTACTTCAAAAGTAGCTACAAATATTCAAATATATCATCCAAAACGTCAAATGAATACTTTCAGCAGTATTGACGGTGTTAGAAAAACCATCCCATGACTATTTCCAAATACCCCGTTTATATGGTATATACCATTTTCAGCCCAAGTCTAACATGCACAACTATTTGATACAGAGCATTTTACAGTGCTTCCTTTAGAAAACCAGCGATATGTGTCTACAAGCAGTTGTAGCTACAGACACGCGTGTCTGTCTTTGTCTGTTTCAGTGTGTTTGTGGAATCCCATGTGTTTTCTATGCACCTGCGTACTGTGTGCATGCAAGTGTGTGTTTGTGAGCGTGTGTGTGTGTGTGTGTGTGTGTGTGTGTGTCTATCCCTCGCTCTCCTCCCCTTTCTGACAGACAGTGGTGTGTGTGTGTGTGTGTGTGTGTGTGTGTGTGTGTGTGTGTGTGTGTGTGTGTGTGTGTGCGCACTGTGTGTGCGTGCGCACTGGGGTGGAAGGAAGGCAGGGGTTGTACAAAGGACAAAGCACTCCCCAGACATTGAGAACACATGATACACTTACACACACACACACACACACACACATGCTCACACACAAGATCAGAAATACAAAACATTCTGGATATTACCCCTTAGCTTCTGGAGGAAGTAATCTGATAACACACGCCAGACACACACACACACACACCTACACTCTCTCACAAAGGCACGTTTGCACTTTCAGGAAGTTTACCTGCTTAATAAATCCTCAAATCCCACCACTTCATACACACTATTAGCTTAAACACACCAACTATCCCACTGTCTACTCCACACACACAGTGCCTGTCACACATACAGTAGCTATTCATCTACACACGCGATTCCATCTGAAACATACACATCACACACAATGCATCACACACACTGACAGCCCCCCTGATCCACAGCTAAATGAGTCCGGGCTGGCCAAACAAGAGTGTATGGTTATTGTAACCTGAAGCCAGTGGTGTGTGTGTGTGTTTAGCAACAGAGGAAAATGGCAGGACAAACAGTGGCACAGGCTGGCCAAACAGGAGTGTGTGTATTGTAACTGAAGCCAGTGGTGTGTGTGTGTCCGTAAATGTTATCTACCCTGGCATCTCTGGGTTACAGACTAAGAAACATCAGACAGATAGACGAGACGGGGGAGGGGAGGAGAGGATGTCTGTAATATTTGGGGTTAAGTCAGGGGGAAAGTGGGGGTGTGAGAGGAGAGGAGGAGTGTTCTGTCCTTCACACCCCTCTCTGATGACATCACAGGTCAGGGAGGAGCTTCAGTGACCCTGAGAGTTCTGATTGTGTCACGAGGAGTGGCCAGAGTAGGTCAGAGGAAATGGGCGTTACAGCCTCGAGGCCATCCGTGATGTCACTTATGACGCCAGCTTAAGTCAGACCCCAGTTGTCCCACAGTACAGTACTGTTATTGATGTCTGTGTGTGTTCCGCTTACCCCCTAGGCAGACCTAGAAGATAATTGGAGACATATGATTGGTCAGTCTTCTAGGAGTCCCGGCCTTATGACACACTAGCAGGTTAGTGTGCGTCAAATACGCCCGACCCAGACGGGATTGGTTGCTCAGTCCACCTATCTCATCTTCAAGGAGACCACTCAGGGGGTTAAGGTCCGAGTCACTCAGGCCTGGGTTACCTAGGTTACAGTCACTGTGACTACCATCACCAAAACATACTGTGTCAGCTTGGTAGTGAACCCAAGGAACTTTTGAGTACCTCAGTTTTGTGTGCATGTGTGTGTGTGAGAGACTTATTGGAAAGAATTAGATAGAAGAAGGTAGAGAATGAGACTTGAAAGGAAAAGAGGCAGAGAGGCAGAGCGTGTGTGAAAGAGGTAGAGGAAAGAGTGAATGGAGAGAGTGCAGAGAGGAGGGTGGAGTGCGAGAGAGAGCGAATGAAAGGAAGACGAAGAAAAGAGAGAACAGCTGCTCACTGTGGTCACAGGGCTGCAGGTGGGATGAGGGGGCAGAGGGAGAGAGGGATAGGGAGAGGGAGAGAGAGGAGTGGGGGGGCAGTCAAACAAAAGGCACTCAGTTCGGCTGTCTTGTCCTCCCCCTCTCCTCCTCCACTAGGCACAGGCTGCATCCCTCTCTCGTTTCTCCTCTCTCCGCGTTGAGCTAGATGAGCCCTGGCACCAGCAGAAGAGAAGAAGGGAGCAGAGCAGGACAGAAATGGAAAGAGTGAGAGTCTTGGCTGTACAGTTTGCATTCGTCCGTATTGGACAAAGGCTAACAGGAGACAACTGGACTAAGCAGAAAAAGAGACTGAGGTATTGGTGTACTGGCTGAACAGTTTGTGCGGGACTCCATATTGGTCCAATGCCAGTAGGCCGACAACACGACACCTCGACTAAACAGAGGAAGAGAAACGGGGAGATGGAGGTACTGAACAGTTTGGACAGTACGTCAGTCAGTCTTGAAACAAAGCTACAACATGACTGTTCATTTTCATCTCTCACACACACACACACAAACGCTCATGCAGACACACACACGCACGCACATGCAGATACACGCACACATGCGCATGCAGACACACACACACGCGCGCGCATGCAGACACACACACACACACACAAACGCGCATGCAGACACACACACACGCACGCACGCACGCACGCACGCAGACACACACACGCGCGCGCATGCAGACACACACACGCGCGCGCGCATGCAGAAACACACACACACGCACGCACGCAGACACACACACACACACATGCAGACACACACACACGTGCGCACGCAGACAGACTCCAGGTTGATGAGACTGATGTTATTGCTTTATCCCAGGAGGAAAGGGAGAATCGGGTGAGGTCATTGTTCTACTCAGCTCTGCTTCGTACATGACCTTATCCCAGTCCCACTCCCAGTCCCACTCCTAGTCTCACTCCCAGACCCAGTCACAGTCCCATTCCCATTCCCAGTCCCAGTCTCACTCCCTGTCACAGTCCCAGTCCCATTCCCATTCCCAGTCCTACACAGTGGAGTCAGGCAGCAGACACTGACCGGAGGGAGGTTAGAGGTTGATTTAGAATGACCGAGAACAGATATTTTCCCCTATATGTTCCCTGGTTGGTCTGCAGCCATGCTGTAGACTGGACTACACTGCGGTCTGTTTTGTCTAGCAGCCATGCTGTAGACTGGACAACACTGCGGTCTGTTTTGTCTAGCAGCCATGCTGTAGACTGGACTACACTGTGGTCTGTTTTGTCTAGCAGCCATGCTGTACACTGGACTACACTGCGGTCTGTTTTGTCTAGCAGCCATGCTGTAGACTGGACTACACTGTGGTCTGTTTTGTCTAGCAGCCATGCTGTAGACTGGACAACACTGAGGTCTGTTTTGTCTAGCAGCCATGCTGTAGACTGGACTACACTGCGGTCTGTTTTGTCTAGTAGCCATGCTGTAGACTGGACTACACTGTGGTCTGTTTTGTCTAGCAGCCATGCTGTAGACTGGACTACACTGCGGTCTGTTTTGTCTAGCAGCCATGCTGTAGACTGGACTACACTGCGGTGTGTTTTGTCTAGCAGCCATGCTGTAGACTGGACTACACTGCAGTCTGTTTTGTCTAGCAGCCATACTGTATGCTGGACTACACTACAGTCTGTTTTGTCTAGCAGCCATACTGTATACTGAACTACACTACAGTCTGTTTTGTCTAGCAGCCATGCTGTAGACTGGACTACACTACAGTCTGTTTTGTCTAGCAACCATACTGTAGACTGGCCTACACTGCAGTCTGTTTTGTCTAGCAGCCATACTGTATACTGGACTACACTACACTGCAGTCTGTTTTGTCTTTCAGCCATGCTGTAGACTGGACTACACTGCAGTCTGTTTTGTCTAGCAGCCATACTGTATGCTGGACTACACTACAGTCTGTTTTGTCTAGCAGCCATACTGTATACTGAACTACACTACAGTCTGTTTTGTCTAGCAGCCATACTGTATACTGGACTACACTACAGTCTGTTTTGTCTAGCAGCCATACTGTAGACTGGACTACACTAGTCTGTTTTGTCTAGCAGCCATACTGTATACTGGACTACACTACAGTCTGTTTTGTCTAGCAGCCATACTGTAGACTGGACTACACTACAGTCTGTTTTGTCTCGCAGCCATACTGTATACTGGACTACGCTACAGTCTGTTTTGTCTAGCAGCCATGCTGTAGACTGGACTACACTACAGTCTGTTTTGTCTCGCAGCCATACTGTAGACTCGACTACACTACAATCTGTTTTGTCTCTCAGCCATACTGTATACCGGACAACACTACAGTCTGTTTTGTCTCGCAGCCGTGCTGTAGACTGGACTACACTACAGTCTGTTTTGTCTCGCAGCCATGCTGTAGACTGGACTACACTACAGTCTGTTTTGTCTCGCAGCCATGCTGTAGACTGGACTACACTACAGTCTGTTTTGTCTCGCAGCCATGCTGTAGACTGGACTACACTACAGTCTGTTTTGTCTCGCAGCCATGCTGTAGACTGGACTACACTACAGTCTGTTTTGTCTCGCAGCCATGCTGTAGACTGGACTACACTACAGTCTGTTTTGTCTCGCAGCCATACTGTAAACTGGACTACACTACAGTCTGTTTTGTCTCGCAGCCATACTGTAGACTGGACTACACTACAGTCTGTTGTGTCTCGCAGCCATACTGTAGACTGGACTACACTACAGTCTGTTTTGTCTAGCAGCCATACTGTAGACTACACTACAGTCTGTTTTGTCTAGCAGCCATACTGTAGACTGGACTACACTACAGTCTGTTTTGTCTAGCAGCCATACTGTAGACTAGACTACACTACAGTCTGTTCTGTCTAGCAGCCATACTGTAGACTAGACTACACTACAGTCTGTTTTGTCTCGCAGCCATACTGTAGACTCGACTACACTACAATCTGTTTTGTCTCGCAGCCATACTGTATACTGGACAACACTACAGTCTGTTTTGTCTCGCAGCCGTGTTGTAGACTGGACTACACTACAGTCTGTTTTGTCTCGCAGCCATGCTGTAGACTGGACTACACTACAGTCTGTTTTGTCTCGCAGCCATGCTGTAGACTGGACTACACTACAGTCTGTTTTGTCTCGCAGCCATGCTGTAGACTGGACTACACTACAGTCTGTTTTGTCTCGCAGCCATGCTGTAGACTGGACTACACTGAGGTCTGTTTTGTCTAGCAGCCATGCTGTAGACTGGACTGGACGACACTACAGTCTGTTTTGTCTAGCAGCCATGCTGTAGACTGGACTACACTACAGTCTGTTTTGTCTCGCAGCCATGCTGTAGACTGGACTACACTACAGTCTGTTTTGTCTCGCAGCCATGCTGTAGACTGGACTACACTACAGTCTGTTTTGTCTCGCAGCCATGCTGTAGACTGGACTACACTACAGTCTGTTTTGTCTCGCAGCCATGCTGTAGACTGGACTACACTACAGTCTGTTTTGTCTCGCAGCCATGCTGTAGACTGGACTACACTACAGTCTGTTTTGTCTAGCACCCATACTGTAGACTGGACTACACTACAGTCTGTTTTGTCTCGCAGCCATGCTGTAGACTGGACTACACTACAGTCTGTTTTGTCTCGCAGCCATGCTGTAGACTGGACTACACTACAGTCTGTTTTGTCTCGCAGCCATGCTGTAGACTGGACTACACCACAGTCTGTTTTGTCTCGCAGCCATGCTGTAGACTGGACTACACCACAGTCTGTTTTGTCTCGCAGCCATACTGTAGACTGGACTACACTACAGTCTGTTTTGTCTAGCAGCCATACTGTAGACTGGACTACACTAGTCTGTTTTGTCTCGCAGCCATGCTGTAGACTGGACTACACTACAGTCTGTTTTGTCTCGCAGCCATACTGTAGACTGGACTACACCACAGTCTGTTTTGTCTCGCAGCCATACTGTAGACTGGACTACACTACAGTCTGTTTTGTCTAGCAGCCCATACAGTCTGTTTTGTCTCGCAGCCATGCTGGACTGGACTACACTACAGTCTGTTTTGTCTCGCAGCCATACTGTAGACTGGACTACACTACAGTCTGTTTTGTCTAGCAGCCATACTGTAGACTGGACTACACTACAGTCTGTTTTGTCTCGCAGCCATGCTGTAGACTGGACTACACTACAGTCTGTTTTGTCTCGCAGCCATGCTGTAGACTGGACTACACTACAGTCTGTTTTGTCTCGCAGCCATGCTGTAAACTGGACTACACTACAGTCTGTTTGGTCTCGCAGCCATACTGTAGACTGGACTACACTACAGTCTGTTTTGTCTCGCAGCCATACTGTAGACTGGACTACACTACA
Source organism: Oncorhynchus nerka (assembly GCF_034236695.1). Lineage (NCBI taxonomy): Eukaryota > Metazoa > Chordata > Actinopteri > Salmoniformes > Salmonidae > Oncorhynchus > Oncorhynchus nerka. The sequence goes on from NC_088403.1 coordinate 42,162,528, forward strand.
GTCTGTTTTGTCTAGCAGCCATACTGTAGACTGGACTACACTAGTCTGTTTTGTCTCGCAGCCATGCTGTAGACTGGACTACACTACAGTCTGTTTTGTCTCGCAGCCATACTGTAGACTGGACTACACCACAGTCTGTTTTGTCTCGCAGCCATACTGTAGACTGGACTACACTACAGTCTGTTTTGTCTAGCAGCCATACTGTAGACTGGACTACACTACAGTCTGTTTTGTCTCGCAGCCATACTGTAGACTGGAATACACTAGTCTGTTTTGTCTCGCAGCCATACTGTAGACTGGACTACACTACAGTCTGTTTTGTCTCGCAGCCATACTGTAGACTGGACTACACTACAGTCTGTTTTGTCTCGCAGCCATACTGTAGACTGGACTACACTATTTCCATTCTAGCAAAGTTGAGCCACTTGCAAAATGCACTCATTCAAAACAACGTCTGTGATCTCCTTCTCGCTAGCTGCTATTCTGTATTTTATTCAAGCGGATAAGGCGGTGACGCAGTTCCTGTACGTCAAACTGACGTTACGTTACAGGCGTGTTAAGCCGGAACGCTTCGAAGAATCGTGGCAGGCAACCCGGATGTCCAGAGAGGCGTCACTCACTGTCACATCAGATAAATGTAGACACAGGGTTGTAGGTTAACTGGCCCGGAGAGAGATTAAGAGGAGGGGGTGAGAAAACGTGGGAGACAAATGATATGGAGACTAGGTTGGAAATGAACTGAGGCGCGGAGGATTAAACGAGTGGGGGGAATATACTAGGCGCACTACAGCGATAACTTTGCGAGTTTGTAAATGGTTCCGGCTTTCTTGGGCAACTAGGCGTTCGATGGACGTGATAGACATTTTGACATCAACAATACATACACCAGTTACACCAGCAGCGAAGGAATAGTTTGCATCCCTCTTCTCGTTCTCACCCTCTCTGTCGGGGACAACTTCTGTCTTTGTCACTGAGCATTTCTCTCTCACTCTCTCTCCCGCTCTCGTTGCTAGTACATTTCTGTTAGCTGTGGTTGATACAGTATACAGTACACCCCCCACACTCCTCCCCCCTTTCACCCGCTCTGCTTCAATGGTATGAATGGGGTCCATTATGGAAGACGGGATTTTCCTACGTCGCCAAGGCAACCTGTAGAACCCCCGTATTATGGGCTGTCCCTCCCTAACCTACAGGTCGCTGTGGAGTGGGGGAGAGAGATAAAGAGTGAGAGAGGGACTAAGACACAACGACAGAGCAAACGAGAGAGAGAGCAAGAGAAAGTGTCACACAGAAAGAGGGAGAGTAAAAGGGGGAGAGCGGCAGAGTGAAAGAGAGAGAGTCTTTCTGTCCAGAAGGAAAGCGTAGACAATATGCTTATCATCAGAGCAAGACATACAGGAGGAGGGAGAGAACGAGAGAGCGAGAGAGAGGGACTTCCTATAGTGTGCAATTTGGCCCTGTCAGGACAAAGACTCACTCCTACACTATAGTTCTGTAGTACATACTACTGTAGATGTTATGACACTATAACACTATTATAACACCCACATGACATTACATTTTTTTCTTTATTTAACTAGGCAAGTCAGTTAAGAACAAATTCTTATTTTCAATGATGGCCTAGGAACAGCCTTGTTCAGGGGCAGAACGACAGATTTTTACCTTGTCAGCTCGGGGATTGGATCCAGCAACTTTTCGGTTACTGGCCCAACGCTTTAACCACTTGGCTACCTGCCCGCCCCAAATTACTACTGCATACACTCATTTAGTATGACCGTATATCCTGTACAGTGTCCCATCAGTTTTTCCTGACCCTGTGACCTGACCAAGAATAACTCTCACATGTGCTCATATAATATTACGCCAGTCATATACTGGTGTGTGTGTCCTTGAAGCGAATGTTGCAATGTTTTGAGAGAGTAACTAAGAGAGAGAGAGTAACTAAGAAAGAGAGTAACCAAGTTAATATGATTCACTTGCTGTGGGTGTGTGTGCTCACCTATCTGTGTGTGTGTTGCTGCAGAAGGGAGCAGTTCAACTCTACAGAGCTGTGGCCTTCTATCCGTTAATCTGTGACACACTGTAGCTCTCTCCTTTCCCTCCTTCTCTCTCACTGCCTCTCACCCTCTCTCTGTCTCCCTCCTTCCCTCTCTCTCTGTCTCCTTCCTTCCCTCTCCCTCTGTCTCCCTCCTTCCCTCTCCTTCCCTCTCCATCTGTCTCCCTCCTTCCCTCTCCCTCTGTCTCCCTCCTTTCCTCTCCCTCCTTCCCTCTCCCTCTGTCTCCCTCCTTCCCTCTCCGTCTCCTTCCTTCCCTCTCCCTCTGTCTCCCTCCTTCCCTCTCTCTCTGTCTCCCTCCTTCCCTCTCTCTCTGTCTCCCTCCTTCCCTCTCCGTCTCCTTCCTTCCCTCTCCCTCTGTCTCCCTCCTTCCCTCTCCCTCTGTCTCCCTCCTTCCCTCTCCGTCTCCTTCCTTCCCTCTCCCTCTGTTCCCTCCTTCCCTCTCCGTCTCCTTCCTTCCCTCTCCCTCTGTCTCCCCCTTCCTTCCCTCTCCCTCCCCCTCTTTCTCCTTCCTTCCTTCTCTCCCTTACTCCTTCCCTCTCCGTCTCCCTCCTTCCCCCTCTTTCTCCTTCCTTCCTTCTCTCTCTCACCCTTACTCCTTCCCTCTCCGTCTCCCTCCTTCCCCCTCTGTCTCCTTCCCTCTCTCTCTCTCTCTCCTTACTCCTTCCCTTCCACCCTCTTTACCTCCTTAAAAATGCCATTGATTTTATTACAGCAACAATGAGTCTGCTGTGGCCACCCATTAAACCATTGCTGGAGGAGGGAGGGAGGGAGGGAGGGAGGGAGGGAGGGAGGGAAGAGAGGAAGTCTGCTTCCTTTATGTGTCTCTAACGCCAGCGGGTCTGTCCTGAGGGAGAGGCTTACTGTTAAACATGCGCGTTAAAAAAGTCCCTAGCCACTGTGTTCCACAGACTGGATGGCACTTTGTGAAGCTGGCACTAGGAAAACATGTATATTTTAGATATGAAATGGGCCATGGTTGAGTGGAGATAGGGCATTGCAAATAAATATGTAAGAAGTGTAGTCAGATAGATTATACATCGGTTTAAACCCTGTTTTTCTCTTTCGAGAAACAATTCTGGTGCCCATCAATCTACCCCTCCGCCCCCCCCCCCTTCCCTCCCTCCCTTCTTTCATATTGTCTGTTGTTCTTCATTCAGCCCTTTACACGCATTGATTCTTCCCTCGCAGCTGACAAGTGTTAAATGAATACAGTGTCTGTTCTCTCTATCCATCGCTCTTCTTCTTCTCTCCATCTCTCTGTGCTGCTTTATATTTCCAATCTCTCGGTCGTTCCTACATTCCCCCTCTTCTTTCCGTTTCCCCTGATTTTCTCGTCTCGTTTTCGTTCTTCTTTCTTTTTAATTTTACTTCTCCTTGCCCTCCCTCCCTTCCTCTACGGGGGGTTATTCCATCCCTTTTTCTACAAGAGAGTACTATTTTAAACATGTTTCACTTGCACCGAGGGACAAATAGTGCTGGGTCCTGTCTCTTATCAGACTCTCTCTACTTATTCTTTGAGAGGGAGGGGGAACAAAAATCCTGAAAGAAACATCAGGCATAAAGGACAAAACAGAAGAAAAGAAAGGAGCGAGAGAGAGAGAAAAAAAAAGTGGTGTTTGTGTGTGTTGCTGTGTTAGCTAGCTAGTGACTCACTCCCAGTGTGTGACGCAGCTGGGTCAGTCCAGTGAGACTAGCACCGATGTAGATTTAGCCCTAGCCTCCAGCTGCTTAGTATATATAGCCACAATGTGTTCTCCCGTTAACTAATTAATGAAGCTAACTACGCTAACACTAGGTACATGTATACTCCATTGATGTATTCATGAAGCTAAGCTAACTACGCTAACACTAGGTACATGTATACGCCATTGATTTATTCATGAAGCTAAGCTAACTACGCTAACACTAGGTACATGTATACGCCATTGATTTATTCATGAAGCTAAGCTAACTACGCTAACACTAGGTACATGTATACGCCATTGATTTATTCATGAAGCTAAGCTAACTACGCTAACACTAGGTACATGTATCCATTGATTTATTCATGAAGCTTGGCTAACTATGCTAAGACTAAGTGCATGTATACCCCATTGACTTATTCATGAGTTAGGCTAAGTTAGCAAGTGGCATGTATGTTACTGTAGTTAAATGTGTTATTTCATTAACATATTTATGAAGCTAGGCTAGTGCTCAACTTAATACTCCTCTCTCATCTTCTTCCTGGGAGTTCAATGACGTTCGTCGAGCGGCGAGAAGAACGATTCAGACCTCAGGGAGTGTGTGGGTGTCCTTACAAGCATAATAAAACAAGGAACTTCGGTCCCCACAAGAAAAAAAAACAGTTTTAGCCTTAGGGGTTAGGTTTAGGGTATGCTGAGTTTTCTATAGTAAACAGGTTTGAGAGAAAGAGAATGTAACAAAACAAGTTAAAAAAACAATGCTGTGAAACAGATACCACAGTGTCACCACAGTGTCACAAACACACACACACACACTGAGAAAGGAAACAGAGAAGTTGTGCCGTTAGCTAAAGGTCAACAGCAGCCTTCAGGAGGAGAAGATATAACATGACAACACTCATTATAGAGAGAGAGATAGAAGGAGGGGGGGGGGGACAAGGAGAGAGAGAGAGAGGCCTACAGGCACTTAGAAAACCAGTCAGAGCAGAGCTCAGCAGTGATAGTAATTGGCTGTGATGATCTAGTCCAGTGGTTCCCAAACTATAGGGGGCTCAGTCTTACTCTTGAAAGTTGTAGTAGTGGAATGCACAAGGTGCAATTTTGGGTAGTGCATCATCAGTTCGTGTCAGCTAACTTTATTTGATTTAGTTTTTTTTAGCCCATAGATATTGTTGTAATTTTATTGTCACTCAAATATCACATGAATACACATTAGACATGGCAAAATGTAAAGAATTGCAAGAAAATGTGCTTTAAAAGGCTACATTTTCTTTGTACCCCATGAAAGAAATGTGTAGAATTGTAAGAAATAAGCTTGAAACCTGCAAAATTCTCTCCACCAACAAGAGGGGTGTGAACAGTGCTTGTGCCCATAGAAATAGATGTTGCGCGTGCACAAGGGGGGCGTGGGATGTTCCCCAATGCTGGAAGGGGGGCCCCCGGCTGAACAAGTTTGGGAACCCCTGATCTAGTCTAATGTGTTCTATACTCATCTACTCAAATCTTTTATACGTCTATGTGCTCCAGGTGGAATAGAGTGTGTCTAGTGAACCAGAATCAAATCGTTCATTCTGAACGGGAGTCACACCTGTTCTCTTTGAATGCTCTTATGAGATTTGGTTCCCACTAGACTCAGATTCTACTAGCTATATGCTCCAGATAGAATAGAGTGAGTCTAGTGAACCAGAGTCAGGACAGACTACTGAAAATCCCCTTGCTTGTTTCATAACAATGATTAGTGACTAGACAGAGAGAGAGAGAGAGAGAGAGACAAAGTTAGCCCAGTGGAAACAAGGTCAGCTCTTTAAAACTGCCCTATGTAGTATGACAGTGTTACGTACACACACACTCTAACCCCTGTCGCTAAGTAAGCTATGACATAACAGGCTTGGTCTAACTTGGACTCTGTCATAGCCTGACGAATGGAGGACGGTGTTGTGACATAAACTGCCTTCCCGGAACAACTGGCGTCCTGTAGTGTAATGACTGAAAACCTCTTTTCCTCTCTTCCTGATCACTCCAGAAGAGCTGGGCTCATATTCATGAGCCGTGTCAGAGTAGAAGTGCTGATCTAGGATTAGTTTGACCTTTTCCTTCATAATGAATTTGATTATTATGGACAGGGGGTACCTGATCCTAGATCAGCACAAGGGCTGGGACCTCATGATAGTATATACAGTGCATTCGGAAACTATTCAGACCCCTTGACATTTTCCACATTTTGTTACATTACAGCCTTATTCTGAAATGGATTAAATCATATTTTTTCTCATCAATCTACACACAATAGCCCATAATGACGAAGCAAAAACAGGTTTTTAGAAAGTTTAGCCATTTAAAAAAAACTGAAATATAACATTTACATAAGTATTCAGACCCTTTACTCAGTACTTTGTTGAAGCACCTTTGGCAGTGATTACAGCCTCAAATCTTCTTGAGTATGATGCTACAAGCTTGGCACACCTGTATTTGGGAAGTTTCTCCCATTCTTCTCTGCAGATCCTCTCAAGCTCTGTCAGGTTGGTTGGGGAGCGTCGCTGCACAGCTATTTTCAGTTCTCTCCAGAGGGTTCAAGTCTGGGCTCTGGCTGGGCCACTCAAGGACATTCAGAGACATGTCCCTATGCCACTCCTGCGCTGTATTGGCTGTGTGCTTAGGGTCATTGTCCTCATCCCAGTGCTGCAGAGATGGTTGTCCTTCTGGAAGGTTCTCCCATCTCCCCAGAGTTAGCAACAGATCTGTTCTGTCAGTGTGACCATCTGGTTTTTAGTCACCTCCCTGACCAAGAACCTTCTCCCCCGATTGCTCAGTTTGGCTTGGCAGGCCAGCTCTAGGAAGAGTCTTGGTGGTTCCAAACTTCTACCATTTAAGAATGATGGAGGCTACTGTGTTCTTGGGGACCTTCAATGCTGCAGAAATGTTTTGGTACCCTTCCCCAGATCTGTGCTTTGAGCTCCTTCCCCAGATCTGTGCTCTGAGCTCTACGGATAATTTCTTCGACCTGATGGCTTGGTTTTTGCTCTGACATGCGCTGTCAACTGTGGGACCTTTATATAGACAGGTGTGTGCCTTTCCAAATCATGGCCAGTCAATTGAATATTTTTTTTACCTTTATTTAACTAGGCAAGTCATTTAGGAACAAATTCTTATTTACAATGACGGCCTAGGAACAGTGGGCTAACTGCCTTGTTCAGGGGCAAAACGACATATTTTTACCTTGTCAGCTCGTGGATTCGATCTAGCAACCTTTCGGTTAACGCTCTAACCACTTGGCTCTGGACGGGCCACTCAATTTACCACAGGTGAACTCCAATCAAGTTGTAGAAATAACTCAAGGATGATAAATGGAAACAGGATGCACCTGAGCTCAATGTCGAGTCTCATAGCAAAGGGTCTGAATACTTATGTAAAAAAGGCATTTAAGTTTATTTTTAAGGTATTTGCTAAAATGTTTTTGCTTTGTCGTTATGGGATATTGTGTATATATTGAGGGAGAAAAACAATGTAATCCATTTTGAATAAGGCCGTAACGTTACAAAATGTGGAAAAAGTCAAGGGGTCTGAATACTTTTTGAATGCACTGTAATCACGATACTTAGGTGCCAATACGATATGAGTTGCGATTCTCATTATTCTATATGTATTGATTTTATTGCGATTCGATGTTCCAACTATTTTGCAATGAACACTCAGGGAGATAAAGGTGTAGATTCACGGCAGGTGTTTCTTTCGCCTTCGCAGAAGGCAGGAATCGTGGTCACAGACAGGCAATGGTCATACACAGGTAGGCAAACAGGCAGGCGAATCAAAACTAGGACAAAGGCACAAACAGAATGAACTGAACTAAATAAGGAGCTGATGAGACCAGGTGAGTAACTCACACAGGTGAAATCAATGAACAAGAATGAAAGACAGGGTGACGTTCAAGAGCACAACGAAACAGAACACAAGATTGACTAAGAAAATAAATACAGAACCTTACATATATTGCTCATTATATGTCTGCTGCAGAGACGCGAGAGAGAGCGTGAGGAAATGAGTTTTGATCAGTCAGGGAAATAAAAGTGATGAAAACATGTTGGCTTACTGTTTTAAAAAAATACCAGCGTTTTGGTGCAAGTACAGCTGACTAGCGCTGGCTAACGCTACCTAGCAACAGCAACATTGTTTTGTCAACATTTGAGTCAAAGTATAGATATAATATTGTCCAAAAATAATATTGCGTTATGTCACCGTATCTATTTTCTCCGCCGTAACTATTCAGAACTCTTGAGTCGACGCTGAGGCTATTTATTGTAGCTTGTGACTGCATCACCTTCCCCCATTATGGTACCTAATTCAACACCTCATAAACTTTATTAGTATTCTGTCGGGATGACGACCAGGATCATTAAGAGTTATGGTGTGACGTTAAAATATGAGCCTCCGCGGTAAGTAGTGACCAGGATGCTGCAGTGTATGACGAGTTGATGTACTGTCGTAGCGGGATGGTGTGAAATGGGAGTGTCTGTTGACGTCGTAAAATGAAAAAGAATCTCAATTGTTGAAAGGCATCGAAGAAGCTGTATGTCAGTCGCAATTGTTTTATTTATCCGTTATTCTACCAGGTAAATTGACTGAGAACACGTTCTCATTTACAGCAACGACCTGGGGAACAGTTACAGGGGAGATGAATGAGCCAAGTGTAAACTGGGGAATATTAGGTGACTGTGATGGTTTGAGGGCCAGATTTGGAATTCAGCCAGGACACCGGGGTTAACACTCTTACGATAAGTGCCATGGGACCTTTAATGACCTCGGAGAGTCAGGACACCCGTCTAACGTCCCATTCGAAAGACGGCACCCTACACAGGGCAGTGCTCCCAATCACTGCCCTGGGGAATTGGGATATTTTTTAGACAGGAAAAAAGAGTGCCTCCTACATCACTTCCAGCAGCACCTGGTCTCCCATCCAGGAACTGACCAGGACCAACCCTGCTTAGCTTCAGAAGCAAGCCACCAGTGGTATGCAGGGTGGTATGCTGCTGGCAAATTGTTAACATATTGGTTTTAAATTGGTTGTAAATCTGAGTTTAGTTAGTAGTATATGACATGTTGAGACAAAATGCTAATCTTTTCAGGGATTAGACCCAAGGAAGCTAGGGGAGAGGTCAGAGGCACCAGGGGGTCCCCTTGGGGGATGATGGGGGTTGTAGGGAGGGGTGTGTATAGGGTAGGGGGGTACAGAAGGGGTAGAGTCTTCACCCTCTAAAGAAGCTAGGGGAGAGGTTTGGTGCACTTGGGGGACTCTACCCCCCTCCCTCCCAATCCACTTTCCACAGGTCCGAGACCTGAGATATTCCCACCTATCAGAAGCCATTTTGTACAGACAGGGATCCATCTGGATCGGCTGGGTGGCTAAACTGCCTTATGACTGAGTCTTTATTCCTTCTGCAACAGACAGGAATCCATCCGGATGTGCTAATACATTGTTCCACTGCTACAAAGAGTGACCCCCCCCCCCCCCCACGAAGGATTATACTGCTATGTTGGTACAGACAGAGACCCAGATCTGTTGCTAAACTGCCTTAGGACTGGGCTCCATCCAGATGTGCTAATACATTGTTCTACTGCTACGGAGATCCAACTCACTAATCCCCGTGAGCGATCATTCTGTGTTGTACTATTGCTAACTAGAGGAGGATCCGGATCTCGCCCGAGGGATTAGAGCGGATCCGCTTTAGACGGACTCAGGATCCGTCCGGATCTGTTATACTGATCACTGAACTCCCAGAGAAAACACTCCACTCATCTCCCTGAAACTAACCAGCTCTAGGACTCGCTCTGGAAGCTTAGCAAGACCCCCAATAGCAGTCCTGCCCCACGTCCCAACTCAGCCCAGTGTATGGCAGTCTCAGACTGGCTTTGTAATGGTAATCAAAAGTCTTACACTATAGGGAATGGTAGGGTGCCATTTCAGACACGCCCAGGTATCTCCAGCTCTTTCCACGGAGAAACCCCAGGTTGTAGAATCTTTAGTTATATCAGTCGTTTTGTCCAGCTCTTGTCTATATCAGCCTAAACGTGTATTAGAATCAGCCCCCCGAAATAATCGATTCTTAACCATGGCCAGAAGAGTGTCACTTCACTGTTCTCCAGTCAGTTTTTCTGTGTAACCAGTGATCAAGAGGGTTGTCTCTGTGGAATCCCATTGCTCGTTGTCATCAGTCTGTGATGTAACCAGTGGCGTCATCAGACTCGTTGTCTCCAAACATGTCATCAGGGGGATAGCAAGTCGGGATAGGGAGTCAGGGGTTTGAGGCGTTGTTGGCGTGGCGATGTAGCATAGTTGTCATGATGATAAGGCATATGTATACGTGTGGTGTTTGAGGGGACAGAGGATGACAGACAGACAGTGTAGGGGGAGGGGTGACAATGTAACGCTGTCACTACCTGTGGAGCGAACAGGGGGGGATTTGAGGACACACACACATATGCCAAACAAATACACACACACACACACTAAAGAGCATGCATACACACACACACCCAATCTCTCTGCATGCTGAGTGACCACCCACGGGGGGAAACTGCAGACCATTGCACAATACAGGACAACACACAAGGGTATCACACGGAAGTAGGCATGCTGCACACATCTTTTTATACACACGTGCACACACTCACATCTATACAGACAAACACATATTCAAACCGAGCAGGGTGTATGGCTTTGACTCCTGTCTCATAAATATATGACATAGGACATCTCTCCCTTTACCCTTCTGAAGGATGTGTGTGTGTGTGTGTGTGTGTGTGTGTGTGTGTGTGTGTGTGTGTGTGTGTGTGTGTGTGTGTGTGTGGCTATGAATCACCCACAATACTGACAAACCTGTCACTAAGGTTGAGTCCAAAATGTCAACCTATTTCCTATTTAGTGCCCTACTTCTGACCAGGGCCTATATGGCTCTAGTCAAAAGTAGTGTACTATTTAGGGAATATGGTACCATTTGGGACACAGGTTTAGCCCCAGGAGACTGCCAAGAGGAGCAACAAGCTCAGATTAAACACACCCTCTCTCTTTCTCTCTCTCTCACTCCCTCTCTCTCACTCTCTTTCTCGCATACCCTCCTCTGTCCTTCCCTCTCTCTTCTCTGTCTCTATCTTCTGTCTCGCTCTATCCACCCTCCCTCCCTCCCTCCATCTCTCTTTTTCTCTGTAATGGTGTGTCAGTCATCATTAGTTGTTCTTTTGTTTTGTCTTTAATCACCAGCTCTGACATCAACAACCCTGTCACTCACACGTTGTGTGTGTGTGTGTGTGTGTGTGGACGTGTTTAGCTATACTTGTGGAGAACAGAACTGGGGACATTTTTGTAGTCCACACAAGGTCAAATGCTATTTCTAAGGGGTTTACAAGTGCCTTCGGAAAGTGTTCAGACCCCTTGACTTTTTCCACATTTTGTTACGTTACAGGCTTATTCTGAAATGGATTAAATAAAACATTTTCTTCAGCAATCGACACACAATACCCCATCATGACAAAGTGAAAACAGGTTAAGACATTATTTAAAAATTATATATTAAAAAAATTAAAAATAAAATACCTTATTTACATAATTATTCAGACTCTTTGCTATGAGACTCGAAATTGACCTCAGGTTTATCCTGTTTCCATCGATTATTCTTAAGATGTTTCTACAACTTGATTGGAGTCCCTCTATGGTAAATTCAATTGATTTGACATGATTTGGAAAGTCACACTCCTGTCTATATAAGGTCCCACAGTTGACAGGTCTGATGAAACCAAGATGGAAGTCTTTGGCCTGAATGCCAAGTGTCACGTCTGGAAGAAACCTGACACCATCCCTACAGTGAAGCATGGTGGAGGCAGCATCATGCTGTGGGGGATTTTTTTCAGCGACAGGGACTGGGAGACTAGTTAGGATCGAGGCAAAGATGATGAACAGAGCAAAGTACAGAGAGATCCTTGATGAAAACCTGCCCCAGAGCGCTCAGGACCTCAGACTGGAATGAAGGTCCACCTTCCATCAGGACAACGACCCTAAGCACACAGTCAAGACAATGCAGGAGTGGCTTCGGGACAAGTCTCTGAATGTCCTTGAGTGGCCCAGCCAGAACCCGATCGAACATCTCTGGAGAGACCTGAAAATAGCTGTGCAGCGACGCTCCCCAACCAACCTGACAGAGCTTGAGAGGGTCTGCAGAGAAGAATGGGAGAAACTTCCCAAATACAGGTGTGCCAGGCTTGTAGAGTCATACCCACGAAGACTTGAGGCTGTAATCGCTGCCAAAGGTGCTTCAACAAAGTACTGAGTAAAGGGTCTGAATACTTATGTGACATTTCTAAAAACCTGTTTTTGCTTGTTGTTCCGGGGCATTGTGTGTAGATTGATGAAGGAAAAAAAGTAGTTTATTTCAGAATAAGGCTGTAACGTAACACAAGGTGGAAAAAAGTCAAG
>NC_088403.1:42179727-42232227 GCF_034236695.1 Oncorhynchus nerka
GGGCTAGGGTCACCCTACTCTATGCCCCCTAAGGCGAGTCCTGGGTCTGGGGGGCCTGGAAGTGTTGGTGGAGGAGGACAATTTCACCCCAATGGAAGCTCCTCGTCGGCCCCATCGGTTGAGCAGGAGCTCCAGGATATTCTGGATGAGTTGACCAAGAACCCAGATCCTTCTCTGCAGGAGTTGGATCTGGACAAGATACTGGGGAATAAAGAGGAGCAGAATCAAGGATCAGGGCCGGGGTACATCCACCCACATTCGCCTAAACGCTCCCCCCAGAGAACCACATCTCACCTGGAGAGCCACCTCACCCACTCCCCAGGCTTTCCACAGGCAGGGTCTCCCCAAGTAGGCCCGAGTCTGGCCGGAGCCCCGTACTCCATCCCCCACCCCTCCAAACCCGTTCCCTCGCCTCTCTCGGCTTCACCACACCATTCCTCTTCATCCCAGAACCAAGCACGTTCTCCGATGTTATCCGCAGCCCTCTCCTCTCGACCCGGGTCTACTTGGCACGAGGTATCGCGAGCTCAACAGCTCCAGCAAATGGCGTCCAACTCCAACAAACACCTTTCCTCCAACACCCCTATCCCCCAGAACCAGACCCAGAATCAACCCCAGGCACAGGCTTCTATGCCTCCTCTATCCCAGCAAGGCTCACCCTGGGGCGGGCAGAAACTCCCCAACTCCTCCCCGCTCCACCAACAACCATTCAGCCCGGCTGGAAGCATTCAAAGCCCCCAGGGTTCAATGTCAATCTCCATCCTGGCTCCAGCTCCGTCTGCAGGGCCTTCACCACCCTACCGCCCAGATAAGCTAGGCAGTCCGGCTCTCGCCCAACCCCCCTTTAGTCCACAGAGTACCCTTCTACCTTTAGGAAACACCAGCACATCCAGCACTTCATCCAACATCCAGGGGTCACAAGCCAACTACATGCCCAGTGGAGGTGCACCAACATCAGGCGCCACAAGACCATCTCCCCCCTACCGAACTGACAAGCCTCACCAAAGCCCGGCACTCCAGTCCCAGCATCAACCTCAACCCCAGAACCAACCCCTACCCCTACCCCAAACCCAACAACCACATCCATACAGCACCCAGAACGGGTCAGGACCCAACAACAACATCTCAAGTCAGCTCTACAAAGCCATGACGGCGGGTCAACCCAGCAGCCTCAAGCTACTCATGCAACAACAACAACATCAACAACAACAACAGCAACATTCAAACACGCAACAGCTACAGACGAACGCCCAACTGGGCCATCACCCGTCCATGTCCAAACCATGTGGTGGTGGAGTCCCGCACCAGGAACCCTCATATTCCTTCACCAACACCAAGCCCCTCCGCCATTTTGACCTGGACCCCCAGCAGAAGATGGGAGGAGGGGGTGGACCCCCAATGGGCCCTGGACAGGGTGGACCCCCCAACCCCATGGCTGGTTACCGTGGAATGCAGCATGGTGGTGCAGCCGGAACACCAGCGTCAGTAGCAGCGAACCATGCCCATCTATTGCAACAGAGGATGCAGCAGAGAGCAGCAATGCAGCAGGCTGCAGCAGGAATCATGGGGCCACAACACTGTAGAGAGGTGAGTCATGATTGGTAGATTTTACTTCCTGGTTGCAGTATGTAGAGCGGTGATTGGATGGTTATATTTTCATGGTTGCAGTATTTATTGGGGTGCAAAAGTTGTCAGTAGTGCCTCCTCTGAGGTCATGTCTGTGTTGGGTTACTGCTTTAGTTGTCTTTTTGTTCAGGGAACTTAATGCTGCATACTTTTATTTTGAAGTTTTTCTCAGGGCCTGTCGCAAATGTTTTCCTTTAGGACTGAGTCCCACTCGTTCAAGGGTTTTTCTTAATTCTTACTATTTTCTACATTGTAGAATAATAGTGAAGACATCAAAACTATGAAATAACACATATGGAATCATGTAGTAACCAAAAAAGGGTTAAACAAATCCAAATATATTAAATATTTGAGATTCTTCAAATAGCCACCCTTTGCCTTGACGACAGCTTTGCACACTCTTGGCATTCTCTCAACCAGCTTCACGAGGTAGTCACCTGGAATACATTTCAATTAATAGGTGCGCCTTCTTAAAAGTTAATTTGTGGAATTTCTTTCCCTCCTAATGCTTTTCAGTTGCGTGTGGAGGGATGATCAGTTGTGTTGTAACAAGGTAGGGATGGTATGGAAAAGACCAAGTCCATATTATGGCAAGAACAGCTCAAATAAGCAAAGAGAAACAACAGTCCATCATTACTTCAAGACATGAAGGTCAGTCAATCCGGAATATTTCAAGAACTTTGAAAGTCTCTCAAGTGCAGTCGCAAAAACCATCAAGCGCTATGGTGAAACTGGCTCTCATGAGGACCGCCACAGGAAAGGAAGACCCAGAGTTACCTCTGCTGCAGAGGATAAGTTCATTAGAGATACCAGCCTCAGAAATGGCAGGCCAAATAAATGCTTCACAGAGTTCAAGTAACAGACACATCTCAGCATCAACTGTTCAAAGGAGACTGTGTGAATCAGGCCTTCATGGTTGAGTTGCTGCAAAGAAACCACTACTGAAGGACATCAATAATAAGAAGAGACTTGCTTGGGCCAAGAAACACGAGCAAAGGACATCAGACCGGTGGAAATCTGTCCTTTGGTCTAATTAGTCCAAATTTGAGATTTTTGGTTCCAACCGCGTGTCTTTGTGAGACGCGGTGTGGGTGAACAGATGATCTCCCCATGTGTGTTTCCCACTGTAAAGCATGGAGGAGGAGGTGTTATGGTGTGGGTGTGCTTTGCTGGTGACACTGTCTGTGATTTATTTAGAATTCAAGGCACACTTAACCAGCATGGCTACCACAGCATTCTGTAGATACGCCATCCCATCTGGTTTGCGCTTAGTCCCACTATCATTTGATTTTCAACAGGACAATGACCCAACACACCTCCAGGCTGTGTAAGGGCTATTTTACCAAGAGGAGAGTGATGGAGTGCTGCATCAGATGGCCTGGCCTCCACAATCACCCGACCTCAAACAAATTGAGATGGTTTGGGATGAGTCGAACCGCAGAGTGAAGGAAAAGCAGCGAACAAGTGCTCAGCATATGTGGGAACTCCTTCAAGACTGTTGGAAAAGCATTCCAGGTTGAGAGAATGCCAAGTGTGTGCAAAGCTGTCATCAGGGCAAAGGGTGGCTATTTGAAGAACCTCAAATATAAAATATATTTTGATTTGTTTAAAACGTTTTTGTCTACTACATGGTTCCATATGTTTTGATGTTTTCACTATTATTCTACAATGTAGAAAATAGTAAACATAAAGAAAAATCATTGTTTGAGTTAAGTGTTCCGGGAGGAAATTGGATGTTAGTGTGGAACTGTTGTGCTCGACTGTTTCTGCTGCTTTGGACTGACTTACGTTGTTCAGGCCCGGAGAGAATTTACTGAGAAAAGGCTACAAGAACTGTAGCCTTGTTCGTGTGATGTGGTATTCCATCATGAAGTGTTGCTGTCTGCAGCATTTGGAGTTCAGCAAAAGGGGCAAGGTTACAGAGGACAGGATGAGGGGAGAGGAGCAAAGGAGAGCACAGGAGAGGTGGGGAGTAGTTGTGGTGGGGAGTAGTTGTGGTGGGGAGTAGTTGTGGTGGGGAGTGTAGGGGGCAGAAGAGGGGTAGCTACATAGAGGGGGGGCCCCCTGCTGTTTTTCAAAGGGGGATGGAGGAGAGAAGTCAGTGTGTGTGTGGAGGGATGGGGGGCTGTGTTAGATTAATTATGTAGAAGACAGAAGGGAACAGGGAGTGGAGGAATCTCTTCCTTTGTGTAGCGGTACCTTAAACCAAATGGCACCCTATTCACTATATAGTGCACTGCTTTTGACCAAGGGCTGGTGAAAAGTAGTGCACTATACACTATACACTAATTCAAATTCACCACAGTCATACATATCTATTTCGTGTATTTAATGTACATGCAGTGGTTAGGAGGGCCCCTTTCCAAGTTCCCTACTTACTTACTGTAAAGACAGGATTCCCTATCTGCTACATCTACCCTAATACACTTCCTGGTTGTAAAATGGGAGAGAAGTGTTTAAAAAGTGTTACAGCGAATAATTCCCTATCTGCTACATCTACCCTAATACACTTCCTGGTTGTAAAATGGGAGAGAAGTGTTTAAAAAGTGTTACAGCGAATAAACAGTCTTAACACTGTGACATGTTTTCATTGAAATTCAAAATAATAATAAAAAGTGTTTCAGAAAAGTGTTTGGTTATGTGTTCAGAGACACGCTTGGTTTTACAGTGTATAGGAGGACGGTTTTGGAGGGAGGTGTTTTTTAGGAGGTGTGTGCGTTAGGGGCTTATTAACCGAGGGGCCCCTTTAGCGCTTACTCACTCCTTCCCGAGAGGCCAACCCTTCCCCCTCCCGCTCATCCCCCTCTCCCTCCTTCCCTCTTATCCCCTCTTTTCTAAAATTCATTATCCTTCATTGGAGTGCATGCTGAAAGAGTGCTACTGGGCAGAGAAGGGGGCGGAGAGGAGAGAGAGACAGAGAGCGAGAGAGAGAGAGAGAGAGAGAGAGAGAGAGAGAGAGAGGGGGGGGGTAGGAGCTTCAAACACACCGCGCTCTCTCTGCCTCAAAGATTCTGCTTGCTGCTGCAGGAGAGAATGCTGCCGCGGCAATTTGAAACCCAATCTAAAGACACACACACACCACACACCACAGAAACACACTAGTGTACACGTGTATGCACGCACGTGCACGCATCACACACACACACACACACACACACACACACACACACTACACATACACACAAATGTAAACATGTATGCACACACAGCATTCACGTTTGTCTTAAGCAGCACTCACAAATACACACTAAAACACAATTTAAACATCCCCTGTACACACAATATACACATAACACACATTCTTAAAAAGATACACCACAAGGCATTGTTCAGGTAATGAGCACTCCCACATGACAGCAAACATATTAAGCACTCAATCATCCACACTTACGTGTAGCGCACACCCACACGCACACGCACCGAGTGCAGTTTTCTAAAGCCCAGTTCTGTCGTGTGAACTCAAGGCAGGGTTTTCCTGGCAATAGCAGCTTTTTCGTATTTGTTGACTCAAGTGGGGTTCCCCTCCCTAACCTTCCCTCCCTCCCACACACACACACACACACACACACACACACACACACACACACACACACACACACACACACACACACACACACACGCACTTCTATGGAAAGGCCTCCCTCCCTCTTTCTCTTGTCTCTCACCAACAAAATCTCACTATCTGACACATTCTGACTTCAGTATGAGTTTTTATGGTTAAGTTTAGGCATTAATTACGATCAGTTAACTTAAGGGTTAATGATTGGGATCGGGTTAAAACAGAAACTACTCTATGGTTAAGTTTAGGCATTAATTATGCCCATCCACAATGCCTTAGAAAGCCGAGAGCCTACTTGATGGTAATAGCGAACACCAATGCCCCTAGTGGACGGTATTGAAGGCATCACCCGGCGTCCTGGGGCCCTGGATGAACGTCAAAAACGGCATTGGATCTTGTGTGACCTGGCTGCTCTCTCTCCCTTCTCTCTCTCCCCCTCTCCTTCTCTTTACTTCTCATTCTCCCCTCTCTCTCTCTTCCCCCTCTCTCTGTCTCTCGACAGCTCTCTCTCTTTCTCTCTACACCTCGCTCTCTTTCTCTCTCTCTCTCTGTCCACCTACTCAAGCTGAGTTGCATTTAAAGGGCAGTGCCTCGCACTGACTGTCTTCCGTTTTCTCTCTTTCACTCTTCCTCTTGCTTCCTTCACTCACGCTCTCTTTCTGCATTCGGTCTCGCTCTCTTTCTCTCTCTTTCACTCCCTCGCTCTTTCACTCCCTCTGTTCCTCCCTCTCTCCCTGTTGACTATTCTTCTTTCTCTGACTTCTGGTTTAGGGCTGTGCAGCTGTGAGCAGGGAGAAACACAGTCACACTCACCCACACACAGGGATTTTTTTTTTATTAAGGCCTGCTATGTGCTCATACAGTTGCAAGTGTTTTTCTATGTGAGCCTATTATTTACACACCACAGGAATGTATAGGTGTGTGTGTGTGTGTGTGTGTGTGTGTGTGTGTGTGTGTGTGTGTGTGTGTGTGTGTGTGTGTGTGTGTGTGTGTGTGTGTGTGTGTGGTAACACAGGTGAACTGTGTTGAGTCCGGTGCTGGTTGATGACACACCAGACTGAGGGTGTGTTTAAGTGTGGACGTTCATCCATAACACGTTGAATTTCGAAGGGAAATTATGAGACCGTGTTGCTCCAGATATATATATGTATATACATAGATACACACACACACACACCGTATGTATGTACGAACTTAACAAATCTCCTTGGCCTGAGCTAGTCACAACCTCCCTCCTCCTCTTCCTCCTCCTATTCACCCCTTCCTCTCTTCTCCTCTCCCACACTCTCTCCATCTCTCTCTCTGTTTGTCCTACCTCCGAGGCTGACAGCATTTTTGCACTGTTTTCGCTATGTCTGTATTCATCAATCTAGCAAAGCGGCAATATTTTGAATAATGTAGAAAACTATGGCCTTTGGCTTTCACCTGGAATTGTTTATTTATGTCTGAGAAAAAAATATGCCCATATGATCGAGTACATAATAAAATGACCACTTTGTTACAATACATATATGTAAATAATAATGTTATAGATGTTATATTAAACTGTGTAATGTGCAAAAATATTAAAGTAAAATGTTCATTTGTCATCAACTTAACATGATGAACAGGAATGACACTTACTCTCAAGGGTCTCCAAAAAGAACTATCTGAAAGCCATGCCCCTAATAGGCCACGCCTCCTGGAAATAACCTATGGATTACATTAAAAAAAAGACCCAGCTGCTGGGTCAACCCAGCATGAAAGTGAATAAAAATCCAACTGATGGTTAAATTAACCGATGTTTGGGTAATCCAAACAACCCAACTGGTTGGGTCAAAATAACCCGGTGTGTGTTCTGTCCAGTATTTATACAGCGCTTGGTTACCAAACAACCCAAATTGGTTTTTAACCAATCATTTTTTAGAGTGTAGCAGTCTTGTTTTTGAGACCACCTAAAGCGAGTCCGATTCAAGACCAAGACCGGAGCAAAATGAGTCCGAGTCAAGACCGAGACCGGAGGGGTGACGAGACCGAGTCAAGACCAAGACCGGAGGGGTGACGAGACCGAGTCAAGACCAAGACCGGAGGGGTGACGAGACCGAGTCAAGACCAAGACCGGAGGGGTGACGAGAACGAGTCAAGACCAAGACCGGAGCAGAATGAGACCGAGTCAAGACCGAGACCGGAGGGGTGACGAGACCGAGTCAAGACCAAGACCGGAGGGGTGACGAGAACGAGTCAAGACCAAGACCGGAGCAAAATGAGACCGAGTCAAGACCGAGACCGGAGGGGTGACGAGACCGAGTCAAGACCAAGACCGGAGGGGTGACGAGACCGAGTCAAGACCGAGACCGGGAAGGGGATAAGGGGCCCGAGACCGAGTCAAGACCGAGACCGGGAGGGGGATAAGGGGCCCGAGACCGAGTCAAGACCGAGACCGGGAGGGGGATAAGGGTTCCGAGACCGAGTCAAGACCGAGACCGGGAGGGGGATAAGGGGTTCGAGACCGAGTCATGACCGGGAGGGGGATAAGGGGTCCGAGACCGAGTCAAGACCGAGACCGGGAGGGGGATAAGGGGTCCGAGACCGAGTCAATACCCGAGAACAGAAAAATGCGAGGCTAATTCAAGACCATGATTGTCATTTTGTCAAATCACCACCATAATAAGGGTTAAAAATGGCCCCGAAACAGAACAACAGAACAACATATGGATTCTTTAGACATAAAAAAATACAAAATAAATGCATGCTGAGGGAAAATAGAGCCACTCTACAAATTATTACTAACCCAAACACAGTGGGGAACAATCAGCCTTCTACGCCTTCAGATGAGGGCTAAGTATTTATAAAATATTAATGATCATAATATAATTATTTTCAATTATGTTCTGATTTAGTCTCTTCCCGTTTCTGTTGGAAAGGAAAGGGATAACGCTGAAGAAGAAAAAAGTTCCAATCGGGGTTTTTCTTTGTTGGTCTCTGGGCAGATAAATCTAGCATTAGCTAGCTCCATCAGCCATTGGCTAGGCCATCAGATGCTAGATAAAGGCATCTGTCATTCAACTGTATTAGGGTAAAAGTTTGGAGTGACAGTGGAATCAACCAATAACATTTTAACTTAATGGGTGGGACCAATTTTTTACAAAAACGTATGGGATCTTCTGCCTTCTTGAAGGCCAACAGGTTGCCTAGTTAAATAAAGGTAAAATAAAAATAAATTAAAACATTTAAAATACTAAGGCATTTGTGAAAATTCTTATAGCAATGGGAAAGCGGCCGTCAGTTTACAATTAAAAGACACTGCAGAAAATAAAACCAAATAAAAACATCTGTCTTGTCCAGGACCGGAGTCTACACAGACGCTCTTATAGTCAATCAGACCTACAGTAGGCCCTTACACAAACAAGCCATTTGCCAATAGAGCCAGCCATCATTCACTTTGAACGACTTTAGGTCATTAGAACACATTCACCAAAAGCCACAAAATACTCCTGAATGTATTTCTGCGAATATGTAAACACAACGGGAGTCCTCTTACATTTGGGAACTTTGCAGTCTTATTGATCAAACAACCTTGAAAAGATAGGCTCTCCCTCAGTTATGCACAACAACGACAAATGAGAGGAAACCTCACTGGGACATTTTTACTCGCCGTAGCAGAGCTGGTTAGGCTGTTTACATGTTATCCAGAGCGTTCTTGACTAACTATGACTTTTTTTTTTGTCTGTGTTTACTGACACCGGTTATATTCAGCGGGTGTTGCCCGTTTTGTAAATTCATCAGTTGTTCAGAATTTGCCAATGCAAGAGATATGCTAACTTGGATAACAGTGGTTCTAGCTATCTCTAGCTGTGTATAGCCACTGAACAACGATATGAAAGCGACATATTCATCATCTTTACTCCAAATGGCATGACATGACATCCTCCTAGCAGCTAGCTAGCGATCTAGCTAACGCTAGGCTCCATGTTTTTAGCTGGCAACAAAACTAGATACGCTAGCCTATTAGCCACATTGTGTCTGACTTGTGATCATTTCCCTTGCTAGTTTGATTGGATTGACATTCCCAGCCTTAGTTACATTCGTCCGCCTTTGTCCAGAATATTGAGTCATTGAAACTGAAACAGTGCATCCCGAATAGAGGCAGCAAACAATGTACCAGGCCGGCTGTGATTTACAACCTGATAGCAATATTTTTTGGACTACCAAGGAATGTATTGGTGAATTATATGAATCTATTCTGCCAACAATGCCTTATTGTACGTCATGGTGTTTATGTGTTGACTGAATGGAAGCTGATCATTCAGAGTTTTTTTACTCGGCTGGTCTCGGGAAGGAATTATGAGTCCTCACTGTCAAGACCAAGTACAAATGTATCTGACACCGAGACACTCAACATGTGGTCTTGAGACCAAACTCAAGACTGGTCTCAAAGTACTACAACACTGGAGTGTAGCCTAGTAGTAGTAGCAGTAGTAGTAGTCATATTCATAATCATTGTCATACAGTAGCAGTGTAGTAGTAGTCATATTCATAATCATTGTCATACAATAGTAGTAGTAGTAGTAGTCATATTCATAATCCTTGTCATACAGTAGTAGTAGTAGTAGTAGTAGTAGTCATATTAATAATCCTTGTCATACAGTAGTAGTAGTAGTAGGCATATTCATAATCATTGTCATACAGTAGTAGTAGTAGCAGTAGTAGTAGTCATATTCATAATCATTGTCATACAGTAGTAGTAGTAGTAGTAGTAGTAGTAGTAGTCATATTCATAATCATTGTCATACAGTAGCAGTGTAGTAGTAGTCATATTCATAATCATTGTCATACAATAGTAGTAGTAGTAGTAGTCATATTCATAATCCTTGTCATACAGTAGTAGTAGTAGTCATATTCTTAATCATTGTAATACAGTAGTAGTAGTAGTAGTAGTCATATTCATAATCATTGTCATACAGTAGTAGTAGTAGTAGGCATATTCATAATCATTGTCATACAGTAGTAGTAGTAGTAGTAGTCATATTCATAATCCTTGTCATACAGTAGTAGTAGTAGGCATATTCATAATCATTGTCATACAGTAGTAGTAGTAGTAGGCATATTCATAATCATTGTCATACAGTAGTAGTAGTAGTAGTCATATTAATAATCCTTGTCATACAGTAGTAGTAGTAGTCATATTCATAATCATTGTCATACAGTAGCAGTGTAGTAGTAGTCATTTTCATAATCATTGTCATACAATAGTAGTAGTAGTAGTAGTCATATTAATAATCCTTGTCATACAGTAGTAGTAGTAGTAGTAGTAGTCATATTCATAATCATTGTCATACAGTAGCAGTGTAGTAGTAGTCATATTAATAATCCTTGTCATACAGTAGTAGTAGTAGTAGTAGTAGTAGTCATATTCATACTCATTGTCATACAGTAGCAGTGTAGTAGTAGTCATATTCATAATCATTGTCATACAATAGTAGTAGTAGTAGTAGTAGTAGTAGTCATATTAATAATCCTTGTCATACAGTAGTAGTAGTAGTCATATTCTTAATCATTGTCATACAGTAGTAGTAGTAGTAGTAGTCATATTCATAATCATTGTCATACAGTAGTAGTAGTAGTAGTAGTAGTAGTCATATTCATAATCATTGTCAGACAGTAGTAGTAGAGAGTACTTAGTGTTGTCAACACTCTAGATTAGGGCCTAATATTTATAAACAGTTTATAATCAGCTCTTCAGTATTAAACTATTCATGAAGAGAGAGTTTAGTCTCAACAAGCACTAACAATAGCAGTCGTAAACACACATACTCACTCACACATGATAGAGATATATTTAGTACTTAATTAATTACATTGCTGAATAATGTCCGTTATATAAACGTGTGTGTGTGTGTGTGTGTGTGTGTGTGTGTGTGGGAGGGAGGGGGCAGAAAGGGAGAGGCAGAGACAGACAGTACGGAGTCAGACAGTCTTGGCGACTGGATTCTGGGAGCAGAGGAGTGGGGGCTTATACACACACACACACACACACACACACGCACAGACATACACATGCTAAGGCAGACCTCAAACTCACACACAGTCTCTGGCAGAACGGCAGTATTTGCAGACAAACACCCACCTTCAGTTGTACACAAACAGAGGCACATTGACTAATACCAACACACATGCGTTGCCACTGGCAGGCGTTGCTCTTCAAGATGTTGAAGGCAGATTTTGTGTTGTCAACAACAAGATCTCATGGTTTTACCAATTTCACTTCAGATTCTGATGTTTATCCATGTCAAAGTTAGACATTTCTCTAAGGGTTCAATTTCAAAGTGTTTTTGACGTCCTGGGTTGTTTACAAGTCACAAGTCAGTCTCAAGTCTTAGCACTCAAGTCAAGACAGGCAAGTCAAGTCTCAAGTCAAGACCGTCAAGTATCAAGTCAAGTCTCAAGTCCTTAAACCTTGAGTTTCAAGTCCTAAACAATGTGCTCTTCACCAAATGTATTACAATTTCATATTTTTAACAGGAATAATAGTTAGTATATTACATTTACGCACATCATGAATGCTTTTAAAAATATCTATATATTTATTACTTTCCAAATAAACGTTATATTTCCATGGAAATACATGGGTAGCCATGAGAAAGACCCCTAATAATGATCGATATTTGAGGATCGCTATGGGGTGCAATCGGACGATGTAGGCTAGTACACAATCGCCCAACCTTAACACACACACACACTCTCTGTGTGGTTACAGTAGGCAGTCGTACAGTAGGCAGTCGTATGTCAATGGTTTTAGGAACAGAAGTAACATAAGGCAGGATTTTAGGCTACCAACTGCCTAGCCAGTTGTAGCTCAATCTGGAGTGCAATGATCACGTTCCCGCACTGACTAACTGTGTGGAGGCTCATTGATTTAACGTTACGCTAGCCTACATGATACACTAGTAAAGTAATACAATATACAGCTGTTGGCTATATTAGCCACGACTTGCCGCTCTTTGTGCAGCTTCAAATGTCGAACAAATGTGGAAATTGTTTCTCCTCCTCATTTTCTTCCCGCATGTTTTGTAAGTTGCAATTTTTTTTTTTTGTTGATACAGCGTCTTCTTTATATCCGAAAATAATAATTTGGGGTATCATCTTTCCAAGGGCTCCATCTAAATTCACCCACCGATGTTCCCCTGCACTGCCCCGCACAACCTTTTCTCAGCTGGCTCAATTTGATTGGCTGCTGTCCGATTCAAACTGTAATCCGTTAAATGAAGAGTTGATGTGCTGCACACTTTTTTTAATAGCATCATTTTTAATGCAGATGCATTTATTCTAGTGTTAAATAGGAACATTTTGGTCATGAAATCTGTTTCAGACATTGGAACCGTGGAACGAATAAATGAAGGTTGGGTTTGGATTACAATTATGTCAACAAATCATTCCCTCCTTTGCCACGCTCCACGTGCAAATCGCCCCTCCACCCACTTCACATCCCTTCATTGAATGGGGCTACGTTGTTTCATCATACCCAACGAGTTCAAAGGTCACAGCTGTTTGAGACTGAAAAGCCCTAGCTATACTCACACACACACACACACGATAGAGATATTTCTGTTTGACAATGTCATTTATAGCCATACTAGTATTTAGTAGTTAAACACATTGCTGAATAATGTCCTGTCTGTGAAATACAGATATTGAGATACAAACGTGTGTGTGTGTTTGTGTGTGTGGGAGGGAGGAGGGAGAGACAGACAGTACGGAGTCAGACAGTCTTGGCGACTGGATTCTGGGAGCAGGGGAGTAGGGGCTTACACACACACATGGACACACACACACTGAGGCAAACCTCAAATTCACACACAGTCTCTGGCAGAACAACCCTATTTGCAGACAAACACCCACCTTCAGTTGTACACAAACAGAGACACATTGACTAAAACCAACACACACACACACACTCGCACACTCACACAGACACACACAACACACACACACACAATGTAGCGTTTAGCGGATGCAGGCGTTGTTCTTTCAGGATGTTGAAGGCAGACGTTGTGTTATTAGCAACAAGATCTCACTGTTTTACCAATTTGACTTCAGATTCTGATGTTTACCCACGTTTCTCTTAACGCCAAATTTCAAAGTTGCTCCAAAAGTCAAATTTCCCTGGGTTTTTGACATCATGGGTTAACTCCTGCTCAGCGTTGTTCTGTTTCTCCAAACGTCAAATTTCGAAGTTAAGGGTTAAGGCTTTGGATAGGGTTAAAACATCAAAGAGCGACCTGCCCCTAAAAACCAACTAATCCCTTTAAAAACGGCCTATGCAGCATCGATACGAGTCAGAAACATCTATTGTAGTGTCAACATTTACTACAAATGTGTAAATAGGATACTTTTGGTCATAAAGTCAGGCTTGTCTGAAATGGAGTTTGGAAGTGTGTCACAACGAGTAAATCATGCCAAGCTCCAGGTGCAAATCTCTCCTCCGGCCACTTCACATCCCTTCATTGAACGGGGTTACGTTGTTTCATAGCCCCCAACACTTTCAGAGGTCACAGCCATTCGAGACTAAAAAGCCCTCGCTATACAGATTGACCAACTATGATTTGCATGCCCTGCCAAAGGACCCTACCTTGTGGAATAGGTGGTTGGAGTTTGTTGGTCCAGACTTGTGGTGAGTATACTGCTGGTTATCTATCTGGTTATGTATATTTTGATAATCATTATCATTATATAGCTAGCATAGCTGGTGTTCGCTACTCAGCTACCTAACTAGCTGGCTAACGTCAGCCTACCTCAATACAACTCGGATTTGGCTTCGAGTAATTTAGACGAAGCAGTCACATTAGCCTCCGAGGTGCAACCCATGTCTAGGGCACAAATAAATATATGGATGCAGCTTTGGCGGTAATAGCTGACTCGTGTCTCGCTATAACAGTGTACTAACTAGCAGCAACAAACTCAAACCAACCCGGGGCCATAGCAAAACAATGTCACAGTTGGTTGCACAGAGTAACGGCGTCACTGTCCTGAATCTAATCCAATATGGAGCCAGTCGGTCTCCGTATGTAAAACAAAGAATTAGCTTCCGAACGAGATTGTTACTTCTCGAGGGATGGTTGTAATTGAGGGATGATGACCATCGTTGACCCTGCCCAGTTGGGTGCCAGACTGATCCCCTTGTCATGAATGGACCTACCAGAAGGAGCAAAGGTGGGTATCATAACATGTCCAGCAATGTGATTGCAATGGTTTAGCAACCTCCAAAAAAGCATTTCACTGTTCACTTGCTATTTTCACAACTTGTCAGCCAAGCTCAGAATAAAAGTGTGGCATGCGACCCAAGCGCCCTTGTGAACCCTCCTCCGTTGTCGCCAGTCTCCCTCGGCTCCTATGAAAAGGAGACGGCATCATGAGGCCTCTGATAGTGGACCCGAATTACTGCCATGATGACACAGGCGGCTTCATCAACAACGACAGGTAATGTGCGGTATGTGAAGTATGAAAAGTGTCGATTAACTAGTAGGCTAATTCCCCAGCCAAGCAAATACAACTAGTGGAATCTTTTTGGTTGTGAAGTGCATTAGCAAAAGGCTTGGCTTGGCTGTATGTTATATCACCTTGTCACAGGCCCTCCCAGTCAACGCCACCTCATAAGATTGCCTGCTGCAATTGTTTGAGAGATTTAAAGCTGAATATGCAGCATAGAAAAGACCGGCAGGGGGTCCCTTATCAGCATCATGCAGGCATGCCCTCACTCTGAGCATTCCCATGAATGGAACAGTCAGCCACATGTTGGCTAGTATCCAGCCAGCAACCTTCGCCTGTCAGCGGCAACAGCTTTCACAGGCTCATCATTTGTACACATACAGAAGGTAACCCACTTCATTACTTTGATAACCCAATTGTGAAACATACAGTGCATTCGGAACGTCCATTTGACCTTTTCTACATTTTTGTTATGCGACAGCCTTATTCTAAAATGGATTCAAATGTTATTTGTCCCGATAAATCTACAAACAAAACCCCATAATGACAAAGCAAAAACTGTTTTTATGCATTTTTTTGTGCAAATTTATGAAAAAATTAAAAGCTGAATACTTATATTTACGTTAGTATTCAGACCCTTAACTCAGTACTTTGTCAGGTTGGATGGGGAGAGTTGCTGCACAGCTATTTTCAGATCTATCCAGAGATGTTTGATAGGGTTCAAGTCCGGGCTCTGGCTGGGCCAGCAAAGGACAGTCAGACTTGTCCCGAAGCCACTCCTGTGTTGTCTTGGCTGTGTGCTTAGGGTGTTGCCCTGTTGGAAGGTGAACTTTCGCCCCAGTCTGGTTTTCATAAAGGATATCTCTGTACTTTGTTCCGTTCATCTTTCCCTCGATCCTGACTAGTCTCCCAGTCCCTGCCACTAAAAAACATCCCCACAGCATGATGCTGCCACCACCATGCTTCACCATAGGGATGGTGCCAGGTTTCCTTCAGACGTGATGCTTGTCATTCAGGCCAAAGAGTTCAATCTTGGTTTCATCAGACCAGCGAATCTTGTTTCTCATGGGTCGAGAGTCTTTAGGTGCCTTTTGGCAAATTCCAAGCAGGCTGTCATGTGCCTTTTACTGAAGAGTGGCTTCCATCTGGCCACTCTACCATAAATGTCTGATTGGTGGAGTGCTGCCGAGATGGTTGTCCTTCTGGACTATTCTCCCATTTCCACAGAGGAACTCTGGAGCTCCTTCAGGTCACCTACCTGACCAAGGCACTTCTCTCCCCGATTGCTCAGTTGTGCAGGCGGCCAGCTCTAGGAAGATTCTTGGTGATTTCAAACTTCTTCCATTTAAGAATGATGGAGGCTACTGTGTTCTTGGGGACCTTCAATGCTGCAGACAGTTTTTGGTACCCTTCCCCAAATATGTGCCTCGACACAATCCTGTCTCGGAGCTCTTTGAAACTGTGGGACCTTAAAAGACAGGTGTGTGCCTTTCCAAATCATGTCCAATCAATTGCATTTAACACAGGTGGACTCCTGTCACGTTGTAGAAACATCTCAAGGATGATCAATGGAAACAGGATGTACCTGAGCTCAATTTCGAGTCTCATAGCAAAGGGTCTGAATACTTATGTAAATAAGGTATGTCTTTATATATATACATATATATAAATTTGCAAACATTTCTAAAGAACTTCACTTTGTTATTAAGGGGTATTGTGTTAAGATTGATGAGGAAATATATTTAATAATTCCATTTTAGAATAAGGCTGTAACATAACGGAACGTGGGAAAAGTAAAGGGGTCTGAATACTTTCCGACTGCACTGTACATGATGTCAACTTCATTTGTGGCACATTGTCTGCTTCGTAGATGCACCATTTCAATTCACATTTGATGATATCTGAAGTGAAATAGAAAGGTGAACGCAGCGATCAGGTTGGTTCCACCAGGCTATTTATAATCACCATTGATAATGTAATCAGTGTGTCATAGGAACACCATTTTCATTCCATGTGTGACTGATGAACTCTGCTTCCACTTGGCCTATTTCTACGGATGGACTGGAGATGCAGTCAATTGATGGGGAGACCATAATTGGGTAGATTTCATCTGACCTGTTCAAACTTCAACATAGTACCTGTTTGTGTGTCAGGTATTACATATCATATCTGCCATTGGTAATAGAACAGTGACTGATATGTGTATTATTATTTATTTTTTTCTCCTTTATTTAACCAGGTAGGCTAGCTGAGTACACGTTTTCATTTACAACTGCGACCTGGCCAAGATAAAGCAAAGCAGTTCAACACATATAACAACACAGAGTTACACATGGAATAAACAAACATACAGTCAATAATACAGTAGAAAAGTCTATATACAGTATGTGCAAATGAGGTAGGATAAGGGAGGTAGGGCAATAAATAGGCCATGGTGGCAAAGTAATTACAATATAGCAATTAAACACTGGAATGGTAGATGTACAGAAGATGAATGTGCAAGTAGAGATACTGGGGTGCAAAGGAGCAAGATAAATAAATAAATACAGTTTGGGGATGAGGTAATTGGATGGGCTTTTTACAGATGGGCTATGTACAGGTGCAGTGAACTGTGAGCTGCTCTGACAGCTGGTGCTTAAAGCTAGAGAGGGAAATATCAGTCTCCAGCTTCAGTGTTCTATGCAGTTCGTTCCAGTCATTGGCAGCAGAGAACTGGAAGGAAAGGCGGCCAAAGGAAGAATTGGCTTTGGGGGTAACCGGTGAGATATACCTGCTGGAGCGCGTGCTACGGGTGGGTGCTGCTATGGTGACCAGTGAGCTGAGATAAGGCGGGGCTTTACCTAGCAGAGACTTGTAGATGACCTGGAGCCAGTGGGTTTGGCTACGAGTATGAAGCGAGGGCCAGTCAACAAGATCGTACAGGTCACATTGGTGGGCAGTGTATGGGGCTTTGGTGACAAAACGGATGGCACTGTGATAGACTGCATCCAATTTGTTGAGTAAAGTGTTGGAGGCTATTTTGTAAATGACATCGCCGAAGTCGCGGATCGGTAGGATGGTCAGTTTTACGAGGGTATGTTTGGCAGCATGAGTGAAGGATGCTTTGTTGCGAAAAAGGAAGCCAATTCTAGATTTAATTTTGGATTGGAGATGCTTAATGTGAGTCTGGAAGGAGAGTTTACAGTCTAACCAGACACCTAAATATTTGTAGTTGTCCACATATTCTTATTTCTTATTTAGATGCACTATTGTAAAGTGGCTGTTCCACTGGATGTCTTAAGGTGAACGCACCAATTTGTAAGTCGCTCTGGATAAGAGCGTCTGCTAAATGACTTAAATGTAAATGTAATATTCTAAGTCAGAACCGTCCAGAGTAGTGATGCTGGACGGGCGGGCAGGTGCGGGCAGCGATCGGTTGAAGAGCATGCATTTAGTTTTACTTGCATTTAAGAGCAGTTGGAGGCCATGGAAGGAGAGTTGTATGGCATTGAAACTCGTCTGGAGGTTAGTTAACACAGTGTCCAAAGAAGGGCCAGAAGTATACAGAATGGTGTCGTCTGCATAGAGGTGGATCAGAGAATCACCAGCAGCAAGAGCGACATCATTGATGTATACAGAGAAGAGAGTCGGCCCGAGAATTGAACCCTCTGGCAACCCCATAGAGACTGCCAGAGGTCCGGACAACAGGCCCTCCGATTTGACACACTGAACACTATCAGAGAAGTAGTTGGTGAACCAGTCGAGGCAATCATTTGAGAAGCCAAGGCTGTTGAGTCTGCCGATAAGAATGTGGTGATTGACAGAGTCGAAAGCCTTGGCCAGGTCGATGAATATGGCTACACAGTAATGTCTCTTATCGTTGGTGGTTATGATATCGTTTAGGATTTTGAGGGTGGCTGAGGTGCACCCCTGACCAGCTCTGAAACCAGATTGCATAGCGGAAAAGGTACGGTGGGATTCGAAGGTATGGTGGGATTAATTTGGCTTTCGAAGACCTTAGAAAGGCAGGGTAGGATAGTTATAGGTCTGTAGCAGTTTGGGTCTAGAGGGTCTCCCACTTTGTAAAAGGTGATAACCGCGGCAGCTTTCCAATCTTTGGGAATCTCAGACGATAAGAAAGAGGTTGAACAGGCTAGTAATAGGGATTGCAACAATTTTGGCAGATAATTTTAGAAAGAGAGGGTCCAGATTGTCTAGCCCAGCTGATTTTGTAGGGGTCCATATTTTGCAGCTCTTTCAGAACATCAATTATCTAGATTTGGGTGAAGAAGAAATGGGGAGGCTTGGGCGAGTTGCTGTGGGGGGTGCAGGGCTGTTGATCGGTGTAGGGGTAGCCAGGTGGAAAGCATGGCCAGCCGTAGTAAAATGCTTATTGAAATTCTCAATTATAGTGGATTTATCGGTGGTGACAGTGTTTCCTAGCCTCAGAGCAGTGGGCAGCTGGGAGGAGGTGCTCTTATTCTCCATGGACTTTCTAGTGTCCCAGATCTTTTTTGAGTTTGTGCTACAGGATGCAAATTTACGCTTGAAAAAGCTAGCCTTTGCTTTCCTAACTGCCTGTGTATATTGGTTCCTAACTTCCCTGAAAAGTTGCATATCACGGGGGCTATTCAATGCTAATGCAGAATGCCACATGATGTATTTTGAGCTGGTCAAGGGCAGTCAGGTCTGGGGAGAACCAAGGGCTATATCTGTTCCTGGTTTCTACATTTTTGGGATGGGGTATGCTTATTTAAGATGGTGAGAAAGGCACTTTTAAAGAATAACCAGGCATCCTCTACTGATGGGATGAGGCCAATATCCTTCCAGGATACCCGGGCCCCGTCAATTAGAAAGGCCTGCTCGCTGAAGTGTTTTAGGGAGTGTTTGACAGTGATGAGGGGTGGTCGTTTGACCGCAGACCCATTACAGATGCAGGCAATGGGGCAGTGATCACTGAGATCTTGGTTGAAAACAGCAGAGGTGTATTTGGAGGTCAAGTTGGTTAGGATGATATCTATGAGGGTGCCCGTGTTTATGGATTTGGGGTTGTACCTGGTGGATTCATTGATAATTTGTGTGAGATTGAGGGCATCAAGTTTAGATTGCAGGATGGCCGGGGTGTTAAGCATTTAGGTCACCTAGCAGCACGAAATCTGAAGATAGATGGGGGGCAATCAATTCACATATGGTGTCCAGGGCACAGCTGGGGTTCTAAAGCAAGCGGCAACAGTGAGAGACTTGTTTCTGGAAAGGTGGATTTTTAAAAGTAGAAGCTCGAATTGTTTGGGTACAGACCTGGATAGTAAGACAGAACTCTGCAGGCTCTCTCTGCAGTAGATGTTATAGTTAGGGATGGAAATTTTGGGGTTTTGGTAGTCATCCTAAGCCAGGATTTAGACACGGCTAGGGCATCCGGGCTGGCAGAGTGTGCTAAAGCAGTGAATAAAACAAACTTAGGCAGGAGGCTTCTAATGTTAACATGCATGAAACCAAGGCTTTTACGGTTACAGAAGTCAACAAATGAGAGCACCTGGGGAGTAGGAGTGGAGCTAGGCACCGCAGGGCCTTGTTCACAGAAACATGTATGTAACCAGCACATGAAGACTTGCAAGAGGATGTGATGAAGACTGACAGACGAGCTTTATACTGATGTATCTGAATGGAGAGAGACCTGGCACCAAAAAAAGGATTAAACACAACTTTTACTTGTATTGTCTTTTTTATTATTCAATTGAATGATATCGGTCAATATAGGGATGGATAAACCCTGTGTATCCCGCACAAGGATCAGGGAACTCATGTTGTGTACGGGACACCACACAGGAAGTTATGACCACTCTGACATGTTTGCCAAGGTGGCCTCATCACCACCAGACAAAATGCAGAAAGGCAGAGTATCTGTATCGACTGGGAATGACAATGAAAGATGAAAGGTGCACATTGTTATATTAGCTGAAAACTGATTCTATGGTATTATGAAGGGTTGTTTATTCTAAATGGACCTGTTACTACATTTGAAAGTTACCAAAACACTTAGTTTTGAATGTCTACATAAAATCAGCAATTGCATTCTTTTCATATTACTCTGCAGGGTACTGACCTATTCAAACGTCCTTTGAGTGCTGTTTTGTTCCATATTGTTTTTGATTGTTTTGTTGCTGTGATCACGGCACCCTTGTGAATGAGACCCTGGTCTCAAATGGGTTTTCCAAACGGACTGGGAAGTAGGTCTCCGAGTCCCCATGGAGGTGAGCAGTCATCACTCGTGTGGGACACTTACTGATGCTGGTTTCTGTTATTTTCTTTTCATTACACACAAAGTCAACCAAGCCTGTTTTTTATTTTATTTTATTTTATTTTTTACCTATATTGTGAATGCAACAGTTCCTCTCTCAATGCGAAACATCTTTCCAACACTCCCCCTCGACAACCACCAAGCCTTGGTGTGAAATAGAACATCGTCATCCTCTGATCCCATATCTCCACAATTTTGCGAACAGACAGGCGCACAGTGGATGTTTGATGTAGTCTACAATCAAAGTTATCTGTTTCAGGATACACTTCATCTCCATGTGTATATGGACACCCTTTCAAATGAGTGATTTTGGCTATTTCAGCCACACCCGTTGCTGACAGGTGTATAAAATCGAGCACACAGCCATACAATCTCCTATAAACAAGTATTGGCAGTAGAATGGCCTGTACTGAAGAGCTCAGTGGCTTTCAACGTGGCACTGCCATAGGATGCCACCTTTTCAACAAGTCAGTTTTTCACATTTCTGCTCTGCTAGAGCTGGTCCGGTTAACTGTAAGTGTTGTTATCGTGAAGTGGAATCTCAGCCGCGAAATGGTAGGCCACACAAACTCACAGAACAGGACTGCAGAGCGCGTATAAATGGTCTGTCCTCAGTTGCAACACTCACTACTGAGTTCCAAACTGCCTCTGGAAGCAACGTCAGCACAAGAACTGCTCGCCAGAAGCGTCATGAAAAGGATTTCCATGGCCAAGCAGCTGCACACAAGCCTAAGATCACCATGCACAATGCCAAGCATCGGCTGGAGTGGTGTAAAGCTCGCCGACATTAGACTCTGGAGCAGTGGAAACGCTTTCTCTGGAGTGATGATTCACACTTCACCATCTGACAGTCTGACGGACGAATCGTGGTTTGGCGGATGCCAGGAGAATGCTACCTGCCCCAATACATAATGCCAAATGTAAAGTTTGGTGGAGGAATAATTGTCTGAGGCTGTTTTTCATGGTTCGGGCTAGGCCCCTTAGTTCCAGTGAAGAGAAATGTTAACGCTACAGCATACAATGACACTCTAGACGATTCTGTGCATCCAAATTTGTTGCAACAGTTTGGGGAAGGCCCTTCTTGGTTCAGCATGACAATGCACAAAGCGAGGTCCATACATTAACGGTTTGTCAAGATCGGTGTGGAAGAACTTGACTGGCCTTCACAGAGCCCTGAACTCAACTCCATCGAACACCTTTGGGATGGATTGGAACGCTGACTGCGAGCAAGGCCCAATCGCCCAACATCAGTGCCCGACCTCACTAATGCTCTTGAATCTGAATGGAAGCAAGTCCCCGCAGCAATGTTCCAACATCTAGTGGAAAGTCTTCCCAGAAGAGTGGAGGCTGTTATAGCAGCAAAGGGGGGATAACCTCCATATTAATGCCCATGATTTTAGAATGAGATCTTCAACGAGCAGGTGTATCTCCGAGTTCTGTGCTCAGCTCTTTTGGCACCAGTTACTCTCTGTGTATTATGCAATGCGTCCATATGGCAGAGGGAGACACATTCATAACTAGAGTGCCGATGGCCGTCCCGCCATAGATAGAGCCCCTTCTGTGTAAAATTCCACCATTTGATCCCGTATGGAATCTGGTTTCCGTCAATATAGCCACGCTGCACACTGAACATCCCCTATGCCGTTTCATGCTCGGGAATCGTGAGACGGAAAAATATGTCCTCGTGAATAGCATCTCCCGACATGCATAGCGAACTAAAGTCAATGCACGGGCATCTCGGCCCTCACAGCTAACGTCCTTTTGGAGAAAGCAAGCTGGGGAGTTGAGTTGTTCAGTCAGTTTCCTCCTGATTGCTAGCTGACAAAGGTATTGATGTGAGTTTCTGTGCATCTGCCTCCTCACACATTGTTTTCACAATATCAATTGCAGCCAGTAAATATCCACGTCTCCGCAATAGTCTGTGGTTTCATAGCGTATCGGACCAAGCCATTCGCAGTAGTAGTAGTAGCAGCAGTAGTAGCAGTAGTAGTAGTAGTAGTAGCAGTAGTAGCAGCAGTAGTA
This sequence comes from Oncorhynchus nerka, assembly GCF_034236695.1. Taxonomy (NCBI): domain Eukaryota; kingdom Metazoa; phylum Chordata; class Actinopteri; order Salmoniformes; family Salmonidae; genus Oncorhynchus; species Oncorhynchus nerka. The sequence goes on from NC_088403.1 coordinate 42,202,677, forward strand.
GTAGTAGTAGTAGGAGGAGTAGTAGTAGCAGCAGCAGCAGTCGTCATTTCTCGGATGACTGCCTTGCCTGGTTCACCAATTACTTTGCAGACAGAGTTCAGTGTGTCAAATCGGAGGGCATGCTGTCCGGTCCTCTGGCAGTCTCTATGGGGGTGCCACAGGGTTCAATTCTCGGGCCGACTCTTTTCTCTGTATATATCAATGATGTTGCTCTTGCTGCGGGCGATTCCCTGATCCACCTCTACGCAGACGACACCATTCTATATACTTTCGGCCCGTCATTGGACACTGTGCTATCTAACCTCCAAACGAGCTTCAATGCCATACAGCACTCCTTCCGTGGCCTCCAACTGCTCTTAAACGCGAGTAAAACCAAATGCATGCTTTTCAACCGATCGCTGCCTGCACCCGCATGCCCGACTAGCATCACCACCCTGGATGGTTCCGACCTTGAATATGTGGACATCTATAAGTACCTAGGTGTCTGGCTAGACTGCAAACTCTCCTTCCAGACTCACATCAAACATCTCCAATCGAAAATCAAATCAAGAGTCGGCTTTCTATTCCGCAACAAAGCCTCCTTCACTCACGCCGCCAAGCTTACCTAGTAAAACTGACTATCCTACCGATCCTCGATTTCGGCGATGTCATCTACAAAATGGCTTCCAACACTCTACTCAGCAAACTGGATGCAGTCTATCATAGTGCCATCCGTTTTGTCACCAAAGCACCTTATACCACCCACCACTGCGACTTGTATGCTCTAGTCGGCTGGCCCTCGCTACATATTCGTCGCCAGACCCACTGGCTCAGGTCATCTACAAGTCCATGCTAGGTAAAGCTCCGCCTTATCTCAGTTCACTGGTCACGATGGCAACACCCATCCGTAGCACACGCTCCAGCAGGTGTATCTCACTGATCATCCCTAAAGCCAACACCTCATTTGGCCGCCTTTCGTTCCAGTACTCTGCTGCCTGTGACTGGAATGAACTGCAAAAATCGCTGAAGTTGGAGACTTTTATCTCCCTCACCAACTTCAAACATCAGCTATCCGAGCAGCTAACCGATCGCTGCAGCTGTACATAGTCTATTGGTAAATAGCCCACCCATTTTCACCTACCTCATCCCCATACTGTTTTTATACTGTTTTTAAAAAAAAAAATTATTTATTTATTAACTTTTCTGCTCTTTTGCACACCAATATCTCTACCTGTACATGACCATCTGATCATTTATCACCCCAGTGTTAATCTGCAAAATTGTATTATTCGCCTACCTCCTCATGCCTTTTGCACACATTGTATATAGACTGCCCATTTTTTTTCTACTGTGTTATTGACTTGTTAATTGCTTACTCCATGTGTAACTCTGTGTTGTCTGTTCACACTGCTATGCTTTATCTTGGCCAGGTCGCAGTTGCAAATGAGAACTTGTTCTCAACTAGCCTACCTGGTTAAATAAAGGTGAAATAAAAAATAAAAAATAAAATAAAAATTCATTGTCATGCAGTAGTAGTAGCAGCAGTAGTAGCAGTAGTAGTAGTAGTAGTAGCAGTAGTAGTAGTAGTAGTAGCAGTAGTAGCAGCAGTAGTAGTAGTAGTAGTAGGAGGAGTAGTAGTAGCAGCAGCAGCAGCAGTCGTCATATTCATTGTCATGCAGTAGTAGTAGTAGTAGCAGCAGTAGTAGTAGTAGCAGCAACAGCAGCAGTCGTCATATTCATTGTCATGCAGTAGTAGCAGTAGTAGTAGCAGTAGTAGCAGTAGTAGTAGTAGTAGTAGTAGCAGCAGTAGTAGTAGTAGTAGTAGGAGGAGTAGTATTAGCAGCAGCAGCAGTCATCATATTCATTGTCATGCAGTAGTAGTAGTAGTAGTAGTAGTAGTAGTAGTAGTAGTAGCAGCAGTAGTAGTAGTAGTAGTAGTAGCAGTAGTAGTAGTAGCAGTAGCAGTCGTCATATTCATTGTCATGCAGTAGTAGTAGTAGTAGTAATCATATTCATAATCATTGTCATACAGTAGTAGTAGTAGTAGTAGTAGTAGTAGTCATATTCATAATCATTGTAATACAGTAGTAGTAGTAGTAGTAGTCATATTCATAATCATTGTAATACAGTAGTAGTAGCAGTAGTAGTAGTAGTCATATTCATAATCATTGTTATACAGTAGTAGTAGTAGTAGTAGTAGTCATATTCATAATCATTGTCATACAGTAGTAGTAGTAGTAGTCATATTCATAATCATTGTAATACAGTAGTAGTAGCAGTAGTAGTAGTAGTCATATTCATAATCATTGTCATACAGTAGTAGTAGTAGTAGTAGTAGTAGTCATATTCATAATCATTGTCAGACAGTAGTAATAGCAGTAGTAGTAGTAGTCATATTCATAATCATTGTCATACAGTAGTAGTAGTAGTAGTAGTCATATTCATAATCATTGTCAGACAGTAGTAGTAGTAGTAGTAGTAGTCATATTCATAATCATTGTCATACAGTAGTAGTAGTAGTAGTAGTAGTCATATTCATAATCATTGTCATACAGTAGTAGTAGTAGTAGTAGTAGTCATATTCATAATCATTGTCATACAGTAGTAGTAGTAGTAGTCATATTCATAATCATTGTCATACAGTAGTAGTAGTAGTAGTAGTAGTCATATTCATAATCATTGTCATACAGTAGTAGTAGTAGTAGTAGTAGTCATATTCATAATCATTGTCATACAGTAGTAGTAGTAGTAGTAGTAGTCATATTCATAATCATTGTAATACAGTAGTAGTAGCAGTAGTAGTAATAGTCATATTCATAATCATTGCCATACAGTAGTAGTAGCAGTAGTAGTAGTAGTCATATTCATAATCATTGTCATACAGTAGTAGTAGTAGTAGTAGTAGTCATATTCATAATCATTGTCAGACAGTAGTAGTAGTAGTAGTAGTAGTCATATTCATAATCATTGTCATACAGTAGTAGTAGTAGTAGTAGTAGTCATATTCATAATCATTGTCATACAGTAGTAGTAGTAGTAGTAGTAGTAGTCATATTCATAATCATTGTCAGACAGTAGTAGTAGAGAGTACTTAGTGTTGTCAACACTCTAGATTAGGGCCTAATATTTATAAACAGTTTATAATCAGCTCTTCAGTATTAAACTATTCATGAAGAGAGAGTTTAGTCTCAACAAGCACTAACAATAGCAGTCTTAAAACACACACACACACACACACACACACACATGATAGAGATATTTGATAATACAATGTAGTTTATAGCCATTCTACTATTTATTATTTAATTACATTGCTGAATAATGTCCTGTTAGTGAATAGAGATATTGAGTGTGTGTGTGTGTGTGTGTGTGTGTGTGTGTGTGTGTGTGTGTGTGTGTGTGTGTGTGTGTGTGTGTGTGTGTGTGTGTGTGTGTCACAGTGGCACCGCAGCCTGATGTAATGGATGTTCTCACCAACAAAATCTCATAGATTCCCTTCGAAATTCGACATATTATGAATGAAGGTCTAATTTTTAAGCATTAATTCCCGCATGGTTACAGGGTTAAAACAGAAACAACTCAAAGGATTAAGTTTAGGTATTCATTCTGAGTGGTTAAGGTTAGGTATTCATTCTGAGTGCTTAAGGTTAGCGCTATTGTTTGGGGAAGGTTGAAAACAAAATGATGAAACAAAATATGCCTGGTTTCCTTTCATGTTCATCAAGTACTCTCCCTGCATGGTAGAGAATTGTGAGCTGGTTCTCACACCATCCTGATCACTAGAAATAGATTTCTGACGTTTGAATGGCCCTGAGAACGTCGATACATGCCTTCCTTGGTGCTCACAAAACAAAATAAAAACTATTGCCCGGCGTTGGGCTCGACCTCGTCATGCTCATTGCCGAAGCGTGCTGCTCAAACCACTGCAAGGCAGTTCACAATGCTCTATCTAGCAAGTCATGAGAATACTGATGATACCTGATGGTAATAGCGATATTGTTTTGTTTTAAGCCTTCCCCAAACCATAGCACTCTCTTAAACATTCAGAATGAATGCCTAAACTGTTAACCTTTAGAGTTGTTCCGGTTTAAACACTGTAACCACACCAAAAATAGACATTCATCCATAATACGTTGAATTTCAAAGGGAAACTATGAGATCTTGTTGCTCACACACACCAAGGACACTCTTTCTCTCTCTCGCTCTATATCACACACGCACACACACACAACAGTGTTGCTGTTGGTGCTGAATCAGGACCTGACCCAGAGTGGTTTATTATCACTATGTGGGTTAGTTTTTATATTCCTGTTTTTTATATTCCTTTCCATCGTACTCCTCCATCTCTCCTTCCCTTTTTTCCCTCCTCCCCTCCCTCTGTCACTACCCTCCCTTCTATCTTCATCTCCATCTGTAATCCCCTCCCTCCCTCTGTCACTACCCTCCCTTCTATCTTCATCTCCATCTGTAATCCCCTCCCTCCCTCTGTCACTACCCTCCCTTCTATCTTCATCTCCATCTGTAATCCCCTCCCTCCCTCTGTCACTACCCTCCCTTCTATCTTCATCTCCATCTGTAATCCCCTCCCTCCCTCTGTCACTACCCTCCCTTCTATCTTCATCTCCATCTGTAATCCCCTCCCTCCCTCTGTCACTACCCTCCCTTCTATCTTCATCTCCATCTGTAATCCCCTCCCTCCCTCTGTCACTACCCTCCCTTCTATCTTCATCTCCATCTGTAATCCCCTCCCTCCCTCTGTCACTACCCTCCCTTCTATCTTCATCTCCATCTGTAATCCCCTCCCTCCCTCTGCCACTACCCTCCCTTCCCTCACCTTCCATCGCTCTCTCCTCTCAGCTCTCCCACAATTGTCTTCCCTGTCTCCTTCATTTCTCCTCGCCCTCTCTCTGTCTCTCCCGCCATCCTTTCATTCTGACAGGCTGTGGTTTGTTGTTGTCTTTTCTCTCCTGCCTCTAGCGTTACTATGGCACCCTGCTGAGATGGAGGGAACAAGAGAGAGAGATGGATGGAGGGAGAAAGAGAGAGAAGGAGAGAGAGAGGGAGGGAGGGAGGGACTGACGGACGGAGGGAGGGAGGGAGAGAGATATATGGAGAGAGAGGGGGTGGGGGGGTCATACAGTGAGAGTTTTCTATCCACCATCCCTGTGTGTGTGTGTGTGTGTGTGTGTGTGTGTGTGTGTGTGTGTGTGTGTGTGTGTGTGTGTGTGTGTGTGTGTGTGTGTGTGTGTGTGTGTGTGTGTGGAGGGGAAGTGTTCTGTTAAGCAAAGGGCTAGATATTGATCAGTCTGTCAAAGGGTGCTGTGTACTGATGCTCCCTTACACCGTAGCAGGCAGTTACCGATTAGTACCACACACATACACACACACACACACACACACACACACACACACAGGGAAAGGAGAGGAGAGAGAACTGAAGAGTAGTCAAAATAAGCCGAGAAGAGCAGTAGATAATCATGAGAAAACGATTGAAAAATAAATTGAATAGAAGAGTAGTCAAAGGAAGAGGAGAGGAGAACAAAACAAGATATTGAGGCTATAGGACGTTTAAATAACAGTGTGTCTGTCGAGCCCCAGTCATAACAATGTGGTCTAGTTTGGAAGCCAATTCCGGCTTACGCTATTGGGCGTGGGGGTGGCAGCCGGGCTATGCTATTGGCTAGATGTGATGCAAGGTGGGCGTGTCTGCTGCTAATTGATTGGTCAACTAAACGCCTGTCTGAGGGTTCCAAACCAGACGAGAGAGAGAGAGAGAGAGAGAGAGATTCAGATTGGCAGCTTTATTAATTGATACTAAGATAATAGATTTGGCTTGTTTTAACCCAGGGGTTTTCAAACTGGGGTCTGCGGATACCCACTTTTCACAACAATAAATATTGTTTTTTATTATCCCCAGTTTGGTCAAATCTTCCTGTCTTTCCCATCCACCCCCCAATGCCAATCACATTTTTGCAACTAGCCTTTGCATTGGCCTCGCCCTTTATACACCAGTGGTAGTCAGAGCCGTATTACTGACGGGCACGCGGGGCACGAGCCCTGGTGCCCGACCTCCAGGGGGGGGGGCCCCCCAACCTCATTATTTATATTTTTCCCTGGCGCCAGGTGCGGAGGCCCCCACAACCAAAACTTAGGCCCCGAAAGGCTAGAGCCCGGCTCTGCTCAGATAGCACATGACCACAGCATAAGCCATGGCAAGATGTGTAGAATAGCGGGATGTTTGCTTGAAAACTGCTACATTTTCTCTCAGCCGCATGGCAAAGTGTAGAACAGAAGGATTACCATTGGTCATCACTGTGCGGCTTGTGAGCTGCATGTGGCTCTCAGGAACTTACTTGGCTGCTCACAAAAATATAAAAATACATTTTTTTAGGGGTATCCTCGCCCAGGGGCTCATAATATTTAGGAGTTCTTGACATTAAAAAGTTTGAAAACCCCTAGTCTGAACTACTGGCTTGATCCATTGAAGTTGAAGAAGGTTGTCCTGTCCATGTTCTGCTGTTTTAAAGCCTGTCATTGTTTACTGTCTGATAGATCAAGTTATGTAAAGTGATTTCTGTCCAGTAATACTCGTGTGTGTGTGTGTGTGTGTGTGTGTGTGTGTGTGTCTACCATGTGTCAATTTAATCGCACCCTGTCCCGCTTTCACCGTCTATTCCCCCATAATCCACCTCAATTTAATAACCACTGTGTGTGTTTGTGTCTTTGTGTGTGTGTGTGTGTGTGTGTGTGTGTGTGTGTGTGTGTGTGTGTGTGTGTGTGTGTGTGTGTGTGTGTGTGTGTGTGTGCATCCATATGAGCTGCCAGTGTCTGGCTGTAAACAACATTACATGATTAGAAGCCAGAACATAAACATATTGTTTGTTCTTTGGCATGGTTGACATTAACCTAATTCAACTAGGATTACCATGAAGAGAGAGGGAGAGAGAGAGGGGAGGAAGATGGCAGAGAGAGAGGGGGGCAGGAAGGGAGAGAGAGTGAGAGGGGAAGGAGAGGGGAGGAAGATGAGAGGGAGGCAAGGAGGGAGAGAGAGAGAGAGGGGAAGGAGAGGGAGGAAGATGGCAGAGAGAGGGAGGCAGGGAGGGAGAGAGAGAGAGAGGGAAGGAGAGGGGAGGAAGATGGCAGAGAGAGGGAGGCAGGGAGGGAGAGAGAGAAAGGGGAGGAAGATGGCAGAGAGAGGGAGGGAGAGAGAGAGCGGGGAAGGAGAGGGGAGGAAGATGGCAGGGAGGGAGAGAGAGAGAGGGGAAGGAGAGGGTTAGGAAGATGGCAGAGAGAGAGGGAGGCAGGGAGAGAGAGAGAGAGCCGGGAAGGAGAGGGTAGGAAGATGGCAGAGAGAGAGAGGGAGGGAATGAAGGAAGGAAGGGAGAGGGGAGAGGGCAGTTTCGCAGGTACACACACACACACTGGAACTCCTGGTCTCATAGACTTGAAATAGCAGCTGGAGTTGACACAGTTTAGCAATCTCTGAAAGAGCAGTAATAGCGTTATGTTCTGTAAGAGCCTTGTGCGTGCGTGTGTGTGCGTGCGTGTGTGTGCTACAGTTGGAGCATCAGGCTGATTCCCTCTGACAGCAGGCTGCCTGGAAGCTCTCCAGATCAGAGAGACGGAGAGAGACAGAGACAGAGAGAGGTAGAGAGAGCGAAACAGACAAGGTGGGGAGATGGAGGGACTGATAGGAGAACGAGAGAGAGAAAGAAAGGAGGAGGCCGGGAGAGCAATGGAAAAATGGAGAAGAGAGGTGGGTTTGTGAAAGAATGGTCGCTGGAGAGAACGGGGGGGGATAGAGAAGGATTGGGTATGGGGGTGAGAGGACAGAGAGCGAGAGGGGTGGAGAAAGAGGGGACAGAGAGAGAGGAGAGGATAGAGGGAGGTGTATAAATAATGTAGAGGTCTATAATGACTGGGGGAAAGGCTCTTGTGAGCCGCAGACAACAGGGACAGACCGATCACTGCTGTTCACACACACACACACCAACACACACACACACACACATACAGAAACACTACACACACACACACATACACTGTTCACACTTTCTCTCTCTGTAATGACTGTTGTCTAAATTGAGAATGAATAATTAATTGTTTTTAGCCCTTCCTCTAATAGCTTCACACTGGAACAACAGGGACTGAGTTGTTCCACACACATAACACACACATAACACACACATAACACACACATAACACACATATGACACACACATAACACACACAAACATACCCACAGAGCAGGGCGACATACGCACACATAAACACGCACATAACACACACATAACACACACATAACACACACAAACATACCCACAGAGCAGGGCGACATATGCACACATAAACACACACATAACACACACATAACACACATATAGCACACACATAACACACACAAATATACCCACAGAGCAGGGCGACATACACACACATAAACACAGCGCAGGGCGACATACACACAGCGCGACACTGTCCTAGTTAAACCTTAGTGTCTTTGTGTGTGTGTTTACGTCGAGTGTGTCGTTGCAGAGCAGACAATCTCTGCCTCTTGGTGTTTTGTGAATAGTACAGTATAATTGCATCAGATTTCATGTGGATTTATTTCCTTTCCCTCGTCGTTTTCTCTCTTTCTCTCTCTCTCTTTCTCTCCCGCTCTCCCTCTCTCTCTCTCTCTCTCCCCTCTCTCTCCTCTCTCTCTCTCTCTCTCTCTCTCTCTCTCCCGCTCTCCCCCCTCTCTCTCTCTCTCTCTCTCTCTCTCTCTCGCTCACTCTCTCTCTCTCTCCCTCTCTCTCTCTCCCACTCTCTCTCCCTCTCTCTCTCTCCCACTCTCTCTCTCTCCTCTCTCTCTCTCTCCCTCTCTCTCCACTCTCTCTCTCTCTCTCTCCCCCACTCTCTCTCTCTCCCTCTCTCTCTCTCCCTCTCTCTCCCTCTCTCTCCCACTCTCTCTCTCTCTCTCTCTCTCTCTCTCTCCCACTCTCTCTCTCTCCCTCTCCCACTCTCTCTCTCTCTCTCTCTCTCTCTCTCGCTCTCTGCCTTTCTCTCCCTCTCCCTCTCTCTCCTGCTCTCGTTCTAAACAACAAAGGAAGAGATTTCTTCTCTTTGAAACAGCAGCTGTTCACTATCTCACTATGAAAGAGAGAGGTGGAGAAAAAGGACAGAAAAAAAACAAACATCAACAGCCATCACCTCGTTTTCTCTCTCTGTCTCTCTCTCTCTCTCTCTCTCTCTCTCTCTCTCTCTCTCTCTCTCTCCTCTCCCTCTCTCTCTCTCTCTCTCTCTCTCTCTCTCTCTCTCTCTCTCTCTCTCTCTCTCTCTCTCTCTGCTTTGTGTTATGTTAATGTATAATAGTAATGTTTTATTGTCACATACACCTGATAGGTGCAGTGAAATGTGTTGTTTTACAGGGTCAGCCATAGTAGTACGGCGCCCCTGGAGCAAATGAGGGCTAAGTTCCTTGCTCAACAGATTTTCACCTTGTCGGCTCAGGTATTCAAACCAGCAACCTTTCGGTTCTCGGCCCAACGCTTTAACCGCTTGGCTACCTTCTGCCCAACGTGGCACGAGTTGAAATAACTGTGTGTAGTTGTTTGTATTTTTCTGCCTCTATTTCTTTCAGTCAGGTAGAAAAGACCAAACAACTCCACGTACTATCTCCATGCCTTGCTTTGCAGAAATTGTGTGTGTGTGTGTGTGTGGGGGGGGTGCACAGTGTACGCAGACTATGCTTACGGTATAGACATACACGTGTGCGTTAATGTTTGCTTAATGTTTAATTAAGAGCGCTTCGGCAAGAAACCGAAAGGTCTCTGGTTTGAATCACCGAGCTGAATGGGTGAACATTCTGCCATTGTGCCCTTGAGCAAGGCACTCCTGTAAGTCGCTCTGGCTAACAGCATCTGCTAGTTGACTAAAATATAAAGTGTGCGTGTTTGCGTAAGCATGTGTGGGTGTGTGTGTGTGTGTGTTAGTTCAGGACTTGCTGTCTTTGTCAGAGCAGACCTTGCCCTGAGGAAGGAGAGAGAGGGATGGAAGGGGTGGGGAGGGCGATCACAGATGGTAGGAGATGTCTATCTTTCGGGGGGGGGGGAGCTACTTCAAACACATTAACCCTTGCCCCTGTGTGTGTGTGTGTGTGTGTGTGTGTGTGTGTGTGTGTGTCTGTCATTTGTATCCAGGGAGAAAGAGACAGGGGCAGAAAGGGAAAGAAGGAGGGAGAGTCATTGGAAAGAGATAGATGAGAGATAGAGAGAGAGGTGGAACAGAGTGTCTCTGTGTGTTTAAAGAGTATGTCCTGCATATATATTTCTCTGTGAGTGTGTTTATTCGTCTGCATTTGGTTGCAAACACAGAACGAAAGGAAGTAGGAGGGGAGAGGAGTAGAGACTGCCAGGAACAGTGGGGGAATGTGTGTGTGTGTGTGTGTGTGTGTGTGTGTGTGTGTGTGTGTGTGTGTTGTTTGTTAGAGAGCGGCGGTGTTTCAAACAGTCCCAGGATAGTTTACTGCTTCAAAGCACCGGAGCTGGAGAGAGAGGAGAAGAAGGAGAGAAGAGAGGGAGGCCTATTCCTCTCCCTCACTCTTTTTTTTCTCTCCCTCGTTTTCAAAGAAGAGGAGAGGGAGAGTTACCCAAATCTGTCTAATTTGAAGTTCCCCCGTTCCCTTTCTCCAACCAAGCCTGACTGGCTTTCCCCCCTCCTTTTCTCCCGCTCCCCATCTCTCTCTTTCTCCCTTCTCTCTCGCTTCTCTCTCTCTCCCTGCCAGCCCTTATGCCAGTCCAGTGCCAGGGCGTCTGGCCAGCTCATTGTGTGTGTGTGTGTGTGTGTGTGTGTGTGTGTGTGTGTGTGTGTGTGTGTGTGTGTGGGCATGTCTGTGTTTACCCATGTTACCTTATGCTAGTCTGTAACTGCTGGTACAGTATGCCACGGTCGTAACGATCCTGCCAGTTCCTCTGTGTCTCCCAGTCACACACACTCTGTGCCAGCATATACACACACACTGTGCCAGTCTACCCAGTAACAGTTAACCATTCTGCCAATCTACCCAACCTCACACACAAGCAGGAACGCAAACACACACACACATATACAGACATATACACACAGAGACATATACAGAGAGAGGGAGAGGGAAAATAACTGGAAAGAAAAAGAGAGAGAGAGAGATCGGGAGGTGGTAGTTCCTGTCATGTCTGCTGTGTGGAAGTAGGTCAGGCGTCACATTCATTAACATCCCCCTCACACACACACACACACACATGCTCCAATCAGACACGCGCACAACCATGCACACACATAAAGCAGGCAAGTACACACAGACACACACACTCTGGGGCAGACTGCTGATGAAAAACACCACACACGCGCACGCGTGCTCGCACACACACTATATTCCCCAGTCCTGCGTGTTTCACACACACAAAGACAACACACACTCACCATACCATGTTACATCCCACTGCTCCACATCAAGCCCCTTTGCTGGACAAACATCAGGCAGGCAGCTCCCTGTAGCGCTGGAGCTACCGTTAGCATTAGCTACGAGGAACCATTGATTGATTCACTGTAATTTCATTATCTGATTTAAAGATACACACATTTTCAGCCATGTCACATCTGCCTCTACTACTAAATTGCAAAGTATACACTGCAAAGTATACACTTCCTTAGCCTCCAACAACAAGATGAAAATACTATATTCCATATACCTGTATTGTGCACACTACTGTACACTTAAACATCTGGAAGTGTTAACCTGTTGCTTCTACTCGGGACGCTTGCGTCCCAACTAGAGCTCTGGAAATGCAAATGCGCTACGCTAAATGCTAATAGTATAAGTTAAAACTCAAAAGTTCATTAAAATACACATGCAGGGTATCGAATTAAAGCTACACTCGTTGTGAATCCAGGCAAGAAGTCAGATTTTTAAAATGCTTTTCGGCGAAAGCATGAGAAGCTATTATCTGATAGCATGTAACACCCAAAAAGACCCACAGGGGACGTAAACAAAATAATTAGCATTTCGGCGTTACACAAACCGCACAATAAAATAGAAAACATTCATTACCTTTCACCATCTTCTTTGTTGGCACTCCTAGATGTCCCATAAACACTATTTGGGTCTTTATTTCGATTAAATCGGTCCATATAAAGCCTAGATATCGTTATATGTAGACTGTGTGATAAACGAAAAAAACATCGTTTCAAAACGTAACGTCATTTTTTAAAATTCAAAAAGTCGACGATAAACTTTCACAAAACACTTCGAAATACGTTTGTAATGCAACTTTAGGTATTAGTAAACGTTAATAAGCGATAAAATTCATCAGGAGGCGATGTAAAGATCATTAGCTGTCCGTCTGGAAAAATGTCCGGCTAGAAACTCAACGAAAATATCCGGTCCTAGACCATAGGAGATACGGTGCCCTGCATGTGTTTGACCAAGAAAAAACTCGAAGGGAAATGACAAGACTCTAGACACCGTGTGGAAGCTGTAGGTACTGCAACCTCAGTCAATTAATTGTGGTTCACCTTTATCAATGGGTTCAAGTAGCGCATGGATATATTTTCCCATTTTCAGTGATCAGTTTTTCCTGTGCTTTTCGATGTAAATGCCGTTCTGGTAAAGCCACAGCAGTGATTTAACCAGTTTTATAAACGTCTGAGTGTTTTCTATCCACACAGACTAAGCAAATGCATATACTATATTCCTGGCATGAGTAGCAGGGCGCTGAAATGTTGCGCGATTTTTAACAGAATGTTCAAAAAAGTAGAGGGTCGACTTAAGAGGTTAACATCCGGTACGGGCCTCCCGGGTGTCGCAGTGGTCTAATTCACTGCATCGCAGTGCTAGCTGCTAGCTGGATCCTGCCAACCAAAAGTTTGAAAAAGCTGCTCGGCATAGCAGCTAGCCTAGCTGCTAACTAGCTATCAAGCTAGCAAGGTTTCCAGGACAGCTTGAACACAGCCCGCGACGTGGTTAGCCCTTGTGGCTGGGACCGCGGATTGTCCTGGACTCTTGGCTGTCTAAATCCCTGCTGTGTTGTTGTTTCAATCTACCATGCGACCTGCCCTGTCAGGAACTGCGTGGAGTACCAGCGTGGAGTACCAGTGTTAGCCTACGTTGCTACCATGGCATCTATAGGAAAGCTGAAGGTTCTTTCAAACAAACAAAAAGGGTCCGACAAGCAGTTGCTACAACAACAGGAAAATAGCTTCAAGAGCTTTTTCCAAATACTGATGGACTCAAATACTGATGGACTCAAATACTGATGGACAAAATATTTGACGATCTGACCAGAGAAGTCCAAGACCTTAAGAACAGTTTGCAGATCTCCCAGGGCGAGGTGGATGTCATGAAAGAGACTTGCAGCAAAATGACGAGAAACTGAAAGTCCACTCAAGATGACGAGAAACTGAAAGTCCACTCAAGATGACGAGAAACTGTAAGTCCACTCAAGATGACGAGAAACTGTAAGTCCACTCAAGATGACGAGAAACTGAAAGTCTACTCAAGATGACAACAGCACACTCTGTGATTCGTTATTAACGATGACGGGGAAAACAGACTATCTAGAGGGGCAATCCAGGAGGAATAACAAGACAACTGGGGCGAGAAAGTACAAAACAATTACCACTGAAAAGCTGCAGCTGTATCATTCGACGATTGAGGTGGCGCCTACCCACAGGCTTGGAAAACATGTAGCCAGACTTGGTGACAACCCAGGCCGATAGTGGTCAAGCCCCTGAGGTTTAAGGACAAGACGGATGTTCCGGAGAGAGCCAAGAACTTGAGAGGAACCAACATTTTCCTCCGCGAGGACTTCTCTGAGGCTGTGCACCCAAGGCGGGAAAGGACGTATCCCAGCTATGAAAGCTGCCAGAGAGCGTGGGAACACTGCTTACATTCACTACGACAGGCTCACTGTACACCCTCTCTCCCAAAAGCCTGGGAGGAATGAGAGAGCCAAGCCTCAGGGCCAGTATCTTCAGCCCCACATCAGACACACACATTTGTTTTGTCTCCATATTATGTCTTATCTCCGATAAGCTACCAAGGAAAGTGCTAAGAATAGCTCATATTAATATACAGTATAACATTGGACGGTCAATTATCACAGGTAAGTCATATTGACAAATGTGGAGGGGTGTGTATGTTATGTTATTTTTGACACAAAGATCAACTGTACTAGTTGTCCAGGGTCTGGTCTTGTCCCATCTTGATCACTGTCGGGTAATATGGTCAAGTGCGGCAAAGAAAGACCGAGAACATCTGCAGCTGGCTCAAAACAGAGCAGCACGCCTTGCCCTTAACTGCACATACACAACTAACATCACCAACATGCCAGTCCTTCCTGGTTGAGGGTTGACGAGATGCAGTATTTACTTCTTCTCTTCAAGTTTTTAACGAGGAATAGTACTCCAGATTGTCTGCATAATAAAATAACATTCAGCTCAGACACGCGTGCATACCCCATAAGACAGGCCACCAAGGGTCTCTTCACAGTCCCCAAGTCCAAAACGAATTCACGGCAACACACAGTTTTGTGCATGACCATGATCGCATAGAACTCCCTTCTATCTCCAATTACTCAAGCAAACAGCAGTATTGGACTGGTTGAGAGAGGGGGTAAGGAGAGGGCTAGGATAATATTGGACTGGTTGGAGAGAGGGGGTAAGGAGAGGGCTATGATAATATTGGACTGGTTGGGAGAGGGCTATGATAATATTGGACTGGTTGAGAGAGGGGGTAAGGAGAGGGCTATGATAATATTGGACTGGTTGGGAGAGGGGGGAGAGGGCTATGATAATATTGGACTGGTTGAGAGGGAGATAATATTGGGGTAAGGAGAAGGCTATGATAATATTGGACTGGTTGAGAGAGGGGGTAAGGAGAGGGCTATGATAATATTGGACTGGTTGAGAGAGGGGGTAAGGAGAAGGCTATGATAATATTGGACTGGTTGAGAGAGGGCTATGGTATTGGAGGAGAGGGCTAGGATAATATTGGACTGGAGGGCTATGATAATATTGACTGGTTGAGAGAGGGGGTAAGGAGAAGGCTATGATAATATTGGACTGGTTGGGAGAGGGGGTAAGGAGAAGGCTATGATAATATTGGACTGGTTGATAATATTGGACTGGTTGAGAGGGGGTAAGGAGAGGGCTAGGATAATATTGGACTGGTTGAGAGAGGGGGTAAGGAGATAATATTGGCTATGATAATATTGGACTGGTTGGGAGAGGGGTAAGGAGAGGGCTAGGATAATATTGGACTGGTTGGGAGAGGGGGTAAGGAGAGGGCTAGGATAATATTGGACTGGTTGAGAGAGGGGTAAGGAGAGGGCTATGATAATATTGGACTGGTTGGGAGAGGGGGTAAGGAGAGGGCTATGATAATATTGGACTGGTTGGGAGAGGGGGTAAGGAGAGGGCTAGGATAATATTGGACTGGTTGAGAGAGGGGGTAAGGAGAGGGCTAGGATAATATTGGACTGGTTGAGAGAGGGGGTAAGGAGAGGGCTAGGATAATATTGGACTGGTTGAGAGAGGGGTAAGGAGAGGGCTATGATAATATTGGACTGGTTGAGAGAGGGGTAAGGAGAGGGCTAGGATAATATTGGACTGGTTGAGAGGGGGTAAGGAGAGAGGCTATGATAATATTGGACTGGTTGAGAGAGAGGGGGTAAGGAGAGGGCTAGGATAATATTGGACTGGTTGAGAGAGGGGTAAGGAGAGGGCTAGGATAATATTGGACTGGTTGAGAGAGGGGTAAGGAGAGGGCTATGATAATATTGGACTGGTTGAGAGAGGGGTAAGGAGAAGGCTATGATAATATTGGACTGGTTGAGAGGGGGTAAGGAGAAGGCTATGATAATATTGGACTGGTTGAGAGAGGGGGTAAGGAGAGGGCTATGATAATATTGGACTGGTTGAGAGAGGGGGTAAGGAGAAGGCTATGATAATATTGGACTGGTTGAGAGCTATGATAATATTGGACTGGTTAAGGAGAGGGCTAGGAGGGGGATAATATTGGACTGGTTGAGAGAGGGGGTAAGGAGAGGGCTAGGATAATATTGGACTGGTTGAGAGAGGGGGTAAGGAGAGGGCTATGATAATATTGGACTGGTTGAGAGAGGGGGTAAGGAGAAGGCTATGATAATATTGGACTGGTTGAGAGAGGGGGTAAGGAGAGGGCTATGATAATATTGGACTGGTTGGGAGAGGGGGTAAGGAGAGGGCTAGGATAATATTGGACTGGTTGGGAGAGGGGGTAAGGAGAGGGCTATGATAATATTGGACTGGTTGAGAGAGGGGGTAAGGAGAGGGCTAGGATAATATTGGACTGGTTGAGAGAGGGGGTAAGGAGAGGGCTATGATAATATTGGACTGGTTGAGAGAGGGGGTAAGGAGAGGGCTAGGATAATATTGGACTGGTTGAGAGAGGGGGTAAGGAGAGGGCTAGGATAATATTGGACTGGTTGAGAGAGGGGTAAGGAGAGGGCTATGATAATATTGGACTGGTTGAGAGAGGGGTAAGGAGAGGGCTAGGATAATATTGGACTGGTTGAGAGAGGGGTAAGGAGAGGGCTATGATAATATTGGACTGGTTGAGAGAGGGGTAAGGAGAAGGCTATGATAATATTGGACTGGTTGAGAGAGGGGGTAAGGAGAGGGCTAGGATAATATTGGACTGGTTGGGGTAAGGAGGGCTATGATAATAGAGGGAGGCTATGATAATATTGGACTGGTTGAGAGAGGGGGTAAGGAGAGGGCTATGATAATATTGGACTGGTTGAGAGAGGGGTAAGGAGAGGGCTATGATAATATTGGACTGGTTGGGAGAGGGCTATGATAATATTGGACTGGTTGAGAGAGGGGGTAAGGAGAGGGCTGGACTGGTTGATAATATTGGACTGGTTGACTGGAGAGGGGGTAAGGAGAGGGCTATGATAATATTGGACTGGTTGGAGAGGGGGTAAGGAGAGGGCTATGATAATATTGGACTGGTTGAGAGAGGGGGTAAGGAGAGGGCTAGGATAATATTGGACTGGTTGAGAGAGGGGTAAGGAGAGGGCTAGGATAATATTGGACTGGTTGAGAGAGGGGGTAAGGAGAGGGCTAGGATAATATTGGACTGGTTGAGAGAGGGGTAAGGAGAGGGCTAGGATAATATTGGACTGGTTGAGAGAGGGGGTAAGGAGAGGGCTAGGATAATATTGGACTGGTTGAGAGAGGGGGTAAGGAGAGGGCTAGGATAATATTGGACTGGTTGAGAGGGCTAGATAATATTGGACTGGAGAGGGCTATGATAATATTGGACTGGTTGGGAGAGGGCTATGATAATATTGGACTGGTTGAGAGAGGGGGTAAGGAGAGGGCTATGATAATATTGGACTGGTTGGGAGAGGGCTATGATAATATTGGACTGGTTGGGAGAAGGCTATGATAATATTGGACTGGTTGGAGAGGGGGTAAGGAGAAGGGCTATGATAATATTGGACTGGTTGAGGGGGAGAGGGCTATGATAATATTGGACTGGTTGGAGAGGGGGTAAGGAGGCTATGATAATATTGGACTGGTTGGGAGAGGGGGTAAGGAGAGGGCTAGGATAATATTGGACTGGTTGAGAGAGGGGTAAGAGGGCTAGGATAATATTGGACTGGGAGAGGGGGTAAGAGAGGCTATGATAATATTGGACTGGTTGGAGAGGGGGTAAGGAGAAGGCTATGATAATATTGGACTGGTTGAGAGAGGGGGTAAGGAGAGGGCTAGGATAATATTGGACTGGTTGAGAGAGGGGGTAAGGAGAGGGCTATGATAATATTGGACTGGTTGGGAGGGGCTATGATAATATTGGAGAGAGGGGTAAGGAGAGGGCTATGATAATATTGGACTGGTTGAGAGAGGGGGTAAGGAGAGGGCTAGGATAATATTGGACTGGTTGATTGGAGAGGGGGTAAGGAGAGGGCTAGGATAATATTGGACTGGTTGAGAGAGGGGGTAAGGAGAGGGCTAGGATAATATTGGACTGGTTGAGAGAGGGGGTAAGGAGAAGGCTATGATAATATTGGACTGGTTGAGAGAGGGGGTAAGGAGAAGGCTATGATAATATTGGACTGGTTGAGAGAGGGGTAAGGAGAGGGCTATGATAATATTGGACTGGTTGAGAGAGGGGGTAAGGAGAGGGCTAGGATAATATTGGACTGGTTGAGAGAGGGGTAAGGAGAGGGCTAGGACACACTATCACATACATACTTTTTGTTGTTGTATTGGTTGTATTATGTTTTAGTTTTATTGTTTGTACAGTATCAGTCAAACGTTTGGACACACCTGCTCATTCCAGGGTTTTTCTTTATTTGTACAATTTTATTCATTGTATAATAATAGTGAAGACATAACTACAAAATAACACATATGGAATCATGTAGTAACCAAAAAAGTGTTAAATAAATCAAAATATATTTTATATTTGAGATCCTTCAAAGTAGCCACCCTTTGCCTTGATGACAACTTTGTACACTCTTGGCATTCTCTCAACCAGCTTCATGAGGTAGTCACCTGGAATGCATTTCAATTAACAGGTGTGCCTCGTTAAAAGTCAATTAGTGGAATTTCTTTCCTTTTTAATTAATTTGAGCCAATCAGTTGTTTTGTGACAAAGTATGGGTGGTATACAGAAGGTAGCCCCATTTAGTAAAATACCAAGACCATATTATGGGTAGAACTCAAATATTTTATTTATTAATTTCACCTTTATTTAACTAGGCAAGTCAGTTTAGAACAAATTCTTATTTACAATGACGACCTACCAAATAGACCTCCTGCGGGGACTGGGGCTGGGATTAAAATAAATAAATAACATATAAATATAGGACAAAACACACATCACGACAAGAGAGACAACACATAAACAAAGATCCTAAGACAACAACATAGCAAGGCAGCAACACATGACAACACAGCATGGTAGCAACACAACATGACAACAACATGGTAGGACATGAAGGTCAGTCATTCTGGAAAATTGCAAGAACTTTGATAGTTTCTTCAAGTGCAGTCGCAAAAACCATCAAGCGCTATGATGAAACTGGCTCTCATGAGGACCGCCACAGGAATGGAAGACCCAGAGGTACCTCTGCTGCAGAGAATATTCATTAGAGTTACCAGCCTCAGAAATTGCAGCCCAAATAAATGCTTCACGTAGTTCAGGTAACAAACACATCTCAACATCAACTGTTCAGAGGAGACTGCGTGAATCAGGCCTTCATGGTCAAATTGTTGCAAAGAAACCACTACTAAGGGACAACAACAATAAGAAGAGACTTGCTTGGGCCAAGAAACACGAGCAATGGACATTAGACCAGTGGAAATCTGTCCTTGGGTCTGATGAGTCCAAATTTGAGATTTTTGGTTCCAACCGCCGTGTCTTTGTGAGACGCAGAGTAGTTGAACGGATGATCTCCACATTGTGTGCTTCCCACCGTGAAGCATGGAGGAGGAGGTGTGATGGTGCTTTGCTGGTGACACGATCAGTGATTTATTTAGAATTCAAGGCACACTTAACCAGCATGGCTACCACAGCATTCTGCAGCGATACGCCATCCCATCTGGGACTATCATTTGTTTTTCAACAGGACAATGATCCAACACACCTCCAGGCTGTGTAAGGGCTATTTAACCAATAAGGAGAGTGATGGAGTGCTGCATCAGATGACCTGGCCTCCACAATCACCCGACCTCAACCCAATTGAGATGGTTTGGGATGTGTTGGACCGCAGAGTGAAGGAAAAGCAGTCAACAAGTGCTCAGCATATGTGAGAACTCCTTCAAGCCTGTTGGGAAAGCATTCCAGGTGAAGCTGGTTGAGAGAATCTTCAAGAGTGTGCAAAGCTGTCATCAAGGCAAAGGGTGGCTACTTTGAAGAATCTACCATCTAAAATATATTTTGATTTGTTTAAAACAGTTTTATGGTTACTACATGATTCCATATGTGTTTATTTCATAGTTTTGATGTCTTCACTATCATTCTACAATGTATAAACCCTTGAATGAGTAGGTGTGTCCAAACTTTTGACTGGTACTGTATATCGTAGTCTTTTCAATGTGTGTGACTGTCCTTGTCTATCAGTGTGTCAGTGTTTTGTTACTTGTCATGTTTTGTGTTTTGTTGTGGACCCCAGGAAGAGTAGCTGCTGCCTCTGCAAAAGACAATGGAGATTCAAAATAAACAAACACTTAAACTCTCCCTGGGTTGTTCCTGGTGTAATAGTGTGTACTTTCTAGTGCAGTGGTATGTATTGTGTACTTGCATACTTTTTTATCCAGGACTAGTCTTAACCTGTGTCCAGGAAACCAGCCCCTAAAATCGAATTATTTCCAAGTGCAGAATGTAGTGTAGACTTAACTAAAGTGCAGTAGTGTAGTGTAGACTTAACTAAAGTGCAGTAGTGTAGTGTAGACTTAACTAAAGTGCAGTAGTGTAGTGTAGACTTAACTAAAGGGTGTTGGTGTAGACTGTAGAGTGTTACTGTGGAGATAAAAGTCTCAACAGCGTTAGCAGCCATCAAACTCTTTCTGTCTGCTTCAGTTCCCTTCTGACAGCTGGGTCGATTTCAGCTCCCTAAAACACCATGCAGTGTACGTATGTGTGTGTCAGTCTCTCTACCCAGAGTGTGTGTGTGTATAGCACGTTGAGCATTAGCAGTCTACCCCAGTGTGTGTGTGTGTGTTTGTGCCTTCTGTGCCCCAGATCTAGTTGTTATGTGCTCCTAGCAAGGTCAGGCAGAGTTGCATGACAAAGCTAGTTCCCTGATTCACTGTCTGTTCGCCTCCAAAATGGCACCCTGTGCCTGAGTTAGTGCACTACTTTGGTCAGGGCCCAAATGTGCCATTTGAGACACACACACTCTCTCTGTCTAACCCCCACAGTCACGGTGCAGACACACACACACACACACACACACACACACACATACACACACACACACTCCCTCCCATCACTAGTTGTATTTTTCCCATGGTAATTTCACTTCCTGCCTGGTTTACTATAGAAGATCTTCCTGTTTGTGGACATGCTGTCCAAGGCTAGACACGTGTGTGTGTGTGTGTGTGTGTGTGTGTGTGTGTGTGTGTGTGTGTGTGTGTGTGTGTGTGTGTGTGTGTGTGTGTGTGTGTGTGTGTCAGAGGAGGCTGGTGACTTGAAAAACGGAGGAGGATTGGAGACCCGCGGTATAGGCACGGAGACGACAAAAGCGCGTTTCAAAAATCGTCAAAGAAAGATGATTTTAACCTACAACATTTCATAAATACACCTATAGTATAATAATATGGTGAATGGGAACGAGAGGGCTACTTACACAGTGCTGGTGAGGGATCACAGCCATGATTGAATGGGGGTATGAGGCATGATTTGAGGTGTTCAGAGGCTTGACTTCAGTGCAGGACAGGGGTTGAGGTGTTCAGAGGCTTGACTTCAGTGCAGGACAGGGGTTGAGGTGTTCAGAGGCTTGACTTCAGTGCAGGACAGGGGTTGAGGTGTTCAGAGGCTTCAGTGCAGGACAGGCTCATCATGGATGGATGGTGTTGGGGAAGAGCTCAACTTTTCCACTGAGGGCAGGATTTAACTGGGAAGAAGAAAAACAATAACACAACACAGTTAGACAAAAGAGCTAAGAATAATTTAGTCCAAATAAGGATTAAAATCACATTCATGTGTAATAATGTCATTGTGTGTTTGTGTATGTGATTGACTCTACATACAGTAACGAGAGAACATTGAAAGGGGTACACAGTGCTTAGAGAGGAATCATTCAATGTGAAAGTGGATGAGCGGGCACATGAGACGTGGCTTCAGTTCATATCAGGAGAGAGTTGACACTGGTAGTGGAGTGGAGTGGTCATCCTCTCTTAATTCTTAGGGATATATTTTCAATTTTCGCCTAAATGACATAAACAAATCTAACTGCCTTGAGCTCAGGCCCTGAAGCAAGGATATGCATATTCTTGGTACCATTTGAAACACTTTGAAGTTTGTGGAAATGTGAATTGAATGTAGGAGAATATAACACAATACATCTGGTAGTAGAAAATATAAAAGAGAAAACCAACCGGTCTTTTTCTGCCACCATCTTTGAAATGCAAGAGAAGGGTCATAGTTGTAGCCATTACTCTGGTTGAAATTCTGATAGTGTCCACAAGATGGCATCAGTGTATGTGCAAAGTCAAATCTGTATACTTGGACTTGATTTAGCTTTCCAAGTATTAGTAGCCATATTATAAGTTCAACATAACTGAATATCCTTCTAATTTTTGTCTAAAATGAAAAGGCATGCTGTCGTACAAGATATATGGCTTCTGGATACTCCCGTAAAGCCCAGCTCCTTGGCTATCTAGCTAGCTTTGTTTGACGCCGATTAGTGCTTATTTGACAAGGATACATTTGTTCAAGAGATGGCCGCCCGCATCATCGGCGTGCCATGAAAGCGTCACTCTCTGACCAAATATGGTGTCCTATAAGATATACTACACCCCTAATGAAATAGTGAAGTATTGTTACCTTCTAGGATCTCTGTGGAATAGATACGAACGTGATTTGACTTGTTCAAACAACGTTTAGGGTGAGATTTACAGTTTAGTGGAAATACAGAATCGATTGTGCATGATATATGGACCTTTTCAGGATATGAAAAAGGATTTTATCCAACAAAACGACACTTCATGTTATCTCTGGGACCCTTTGGATGATAAATCAGAGCAAGATTTCAGAATGTCAGTACACATTTCACCTTCAGAGGTGAATTTATCAAACCTATCGCGGTGAAAAAAAGTGTTTTGTTGTTAGGAGCTCACCTCAAACAATAGCATGGCATTTTTCCGCAGTAATAGTTACTGACAATTGGACAGTGCAGTTGTATTAACAAGAATTGAAGCTTTCAGCCGATATAAGACACTTCTATGTACCGACATTTGTTGATACTCTACAATCTGCGATTCACGGAATTAAGGCTAAGCGTCCCGCTTGCGGGACAACTTCCGGGGACACTGGAGGGCACACAATTCAAATTAATAACCATAAATATTATAGATTTTAAACATTTATGTACAGATAAGTGTCTTATATCGGCTTAAAGCTTAAATTATTGTTGCCATCGTGGTGGAGAAAACTGCTCTCTGGTAGCTGGCTAGCTAGCAAGTAGCTACCTGCTACTGACATTAGCAGGGCAAATTGAAGTAAATGGCACTAACTTGACACAAAAATGAAGTTCTAAAACCAAGAAAACAATATATAGTCTACCTCCTCCATCTACTGTAGTTTAAACAGACTAGTTTGAATGGAATAATATCCTAAAAATGCTCAACTATCACTATTCACTATCTCAATCTATCCAAATATGTCACCAAACTCACCAAGCTTCTAAATCACACATGGTAGTACTATGTTCATTCTCTGAGCCTTTGATTGGATGAACAACATTTACATTTACATTTAAGTCATTTAGCAGACGCTCTTATCCAGAGCGACTTACAAATTGGTGCGTTCACCTTAAGACATCCAGTGGAACAGCCACTTTACAATAGTGCATCTAAATCTTTTAAGGGGGTGAGAAGGATTACTTTATCCTATCCTAGGTATTCCTGAAAGAGGTGGGGTTTCAGGTGTCTCCGGAAGGTGGTGATTGACTCCGCTGTCCTGGCGTCGTGAGGGAGTTTGTTCCACCATTGGGGGGCCAGAGCAGCGAACAGTTTTGACTGGGCTGCGCGGGAACTGTACTTCCTCAGTGGTAGGGAGGCGAGCAGGCCAGAGGTGGATGAACGCAGTGCCCTTGTTTGGGTGTAGGGCCTGATCAGAGCCTGGAGGTACTGAGGTGCCGTTCCCCTCACAGCTCCGTAGGCAAGCACCATGGTCTTGTAGCGGATGCGAGCTTCAACTGGAAGCCAGTGGAGAGAGCGGAGGAGCGGGGTGACGTGAGAGAACTTGGGAAGGTTGAACACCAGACGGGCTGCGGCGTTCTGGATGAGTTGTAGGGGTTTAATGGCACAGGCAGGGAGCCCAGCCAACAGCGAGTTGCAGTAATCCAGACGGGAGATGACAAGTGCCTGGATTAGGACCTGCGCTGCTTCCTGTGTGAGGCAGGGTCGTACTCTGCGGATGTTGTAGAGCATGAACCTACAAGAACGGGCCACCGCCTTGATGTTAGTTGAGAACGACAGGGTGTTGTCCAGGATCACGCCAAGGTTCTTAGCGCTCTGGGAGGAGGACACAATGGAGTTGTCAACCGTGATGGCGAGATCATGGAACGGGCAGTCCTTCCCCGGGAGGAAGAGCAGCTCCGTCTTGCCGAGGTTCAGCTTGAGGTGGTGATCCGTCATCCACACTGATATGTCTGCCAGACATGCAGAGATGCGATTCGCCACCTGGTCATCAGAAGGGGGAAAGGAGAAGATTAATTGTGTGTCGTCTGCATAGCAATGATAGGAGAGACCATGTGAGGTTATGACAGTTCATACAGCAAAAGCTTTGATTGGTTGGAGGACGTCCTTCGGGAAGTTGTCATAATTACCATGTACTGTAGGTCTATGGAATGGGTGGGGAGCACGAGCCTCCTAGGTTTTGTATTGAAGTCAATGTAGCTGGATGAGGGTGGAAAATAGCTGTCCTCCTGCTACACCATGGTTCTACCCTAGAGGGTGCTGTTCAGACTACTGTAGACCATTGCAAAACAGTGTTTTAATCAGGTATTTGGTGACGTAAATATATTTAGTATCGTTTTATCTAATATGGATAACTACACGTGTGTGTGTGCGTGTGCATGTGCGCGCGCACATCGGTGCGGCTGGCTTCCGGGTTAAGCGGGCATTGTGTCAAGAAGCAGTGCGGCTTGGAGGGGTCGTGTTTGCCTCGTTAAAAATAAAGGTTCAATTTAAATACATTTTAAAAATCGGAGGACGATCGGCTCTCGACCTTCGCCTCTCTCTAGTCTGTACGGGAGTTCCAGCAATGGGACAAGACTGTAACAACAACAAAAACCAATTACACAGGTCCTATACACAATATATTCAGATTTCAAACGCTTCTCATGAACACACATACACTCAGCCACACACACACACGTCTCATCCTCTTCTAGCCCCTGCCTCAGTTGGAGGTGCGTTGGTGTGTATACATTCCTGTTCCATACAGAGACTAGGCCTACTGTCCTTTGATTTTAAAATGAGTGACATCAGAATGAGAAAGGGGAAAACCTGCAGAAAGCAGAAATACTTGTTGTTCGGTTATAGAGTTCTGTACTGGGGTGAAAAACGACATGAGTAGTGGAGACAGACAGTATAAACTGGGTGCTGAATAAACAATAAGAACATAAATATTCAACATAATCTCTCTGTTTGCTCCTGTTTAGAGCCCACACACACCATGCTCGTACACACACATACAGCAGCATCTATACCCAGACACACTGTGTGTGTGTGTGTGTGTGTGTGTGTGTGTGTGTGTGTGTGTGTGTGTGTGTGTGTGTGCGTGCGTGTGTGCGTGCGTGCGTGGTGCGTGTGTGCATGCGTGCGTGTGTGTGCGTGATATGCCCCACACTGTAATAATACAGTACATGTTATCCTAATCTGTTCAACACACATTTGAATGCCAAGTGGATTAAAACACTGCCTGTCACGGTATAGAGCTAGACGCTCGTCACACACACACACACATTCCCTTGCAGACAGCGGAGTGAGAGAGAGAGAAAGGTGTGTGTGGTTTATCCAGTGTTTCTCCTGCCTGTGGTGAGAAGGTAGCAAGGCATGTTGTCTGGAGAGAGAGAGAGAGAGAAAGGTGTGTGTGGTTTATCCAGTGTTTCTCCTGCCTGTGGTGAGAAGGTAGCAAGGCATGTTGTCTGGAGAGAGAGAGAGAGAGAAAGGTGTGTGTGGTTTATCCAGTGTTTCTCCTGCCTGTGGTGAGAAGGTAGCAAGGCATGTTGTTTGGAGAGAGAGACAGAGAGAGAGAAAGGTGTGTGTGGTTTATCCAGTGTTTCTCCTGCCTGTGGTGAGAAGGTAGCAAGGCATGTTGTCTGGAGAGAGAGAGAGAGAGAAAAAGGTGTGTGTGGTTTATCCAGTGTTTCTCCTGCCTGTGGTGAGAAGGTAGCAAGGCATGTTGTCTGGAGAGAGAGAGAGAGAAAGGTGTGTGTGGTTTATCCAGTGTTTCTCCTGCCTGTGGTGAGAAGGTAGCAAGGCATGTTGTCTGGAGAGAGAGAGAGAGAGAAAGGTGTGTGTGGTTTATCCAGTGTTTCTCCTGCCTGTGGTGAGAAGGTAGCAAGGCATGTTGTCTGGAGAGAGAGAGAGAGTTTATGTTGGCTCAATGTCACTCACACAACACTCTGCAATACTAGTAGGCTACAGTACAGTAGCCCAGTAAAAACATTTTTCTGATGTAAGTGGTATATTTTCACAACTCTAAACAGAAAACACTTGTCGTTCTCCCCGTCTTATGTTCAGAACCTTTGATTTATTGGGGTTTGACACGTTTTCCCGTGAAATACCATGAGAACATTTTGTTCAGTCACCAATACAACAGATATTGATAGGCCATGTAATCCATTAGCAAAAAATACACTGTACACATTTCAAAACTGTTCTTTCTGAAGTGCTGAATAGGATTTTCTGTACAGTATTTGACTATATGATGTGCACCATTTAAAAAATGTATTCATTTGTATCCAGCCAGAAGTACACAGAAGAATTCTATGACACTGTCGAATTGAGGCCCAGGGGCATTGGTGATAACCTGTAATGATAATATTACAATAGCCTCTACGCCTATCGGTGTTGAACACAAGCTAGATAGGCTTCTGGCAAATGCTTGGGCGTGACCATCCTCGGTTCTGTTGTCCCTTGTGTACTGCCTTTAGAGAAAGTGTCGCACGTACACACACACACACACACACACACACACACACAATGGGTTTGAATAGGGAGAGGGTGAAGCTTTGTTTGGTTTGGCCAAATGTCTGCGGAAAGGGAGGGAAGGTGACAACACTGGCCTGGAGTGATAGCGAGAGAGAGAGAGAGAGGGGTGAGAGAGAGAGAGAACGGGGCAGAGAGGCAGAGCGAGAGAGAGGGTGTGTATGATAGAAAGAAGAAAAGGACAGAGAGTGAGAGTGAGAGAGAGAGAGACTAAAAGCAACATTGAAATTCTCTTATTTGAACCAGCAGCAGCCTAGCTACCCCAGATAACAGATTATGTTGCCGCCGGCGACCCATGGTGCATTGCATTCCACTCCTGGATGGATCAGAGGGTTACTAGCTGATGAGGAGAGAGAGTGTTGCTCTGCCATCTACTGGTTGTCGTTGGAAGTGTATGAGCCTCCCATAGAGGTTCAACTGGCTGGCTAGTTTTAGGGTGATATTGAACATTTACATTTTACATTTAAGTCATTTAGCAGACGCTCTTATCCAGAGCGACTTACAAAACATGATTGATTTCTTTCTTTTCAGCATTGGCCCGCCTCCGTATGTTCACACATCAGGGTATATTACCCCAAGTGACAATACGGTATTTCATTATTACAAGCAGATATCCTCTCTCTCTCTCTCTCTCTACCCCTTCCCTCTCTACCCCTTCCCTCTCTATCCCTTCCCTCTCTATCCCTTCCCTCTCTACCCCTTACCTGCATCCATCTTTCGCTTATTCTCCCCTCTCTCTGTCTCCAGCTCTCTACACCCCTATTCCCCCCTTTCTCTTTCTCACTCCCCTTCACCCCCTCTCTCTCTCTATCTAGCCCCCCTCTCTCTCTCTCTCTCTCTCTCTATCTAGCCCTCTCTCTCTCTATCTAGCCCTCTCTCTCTCTCTATCTAGCCCCCTCTCTCTCTCTCTCTCGCTCTCTCTCTCTCTCTATCTAGCCCTCTCTCTCTCTCTCTCTCTCTATCTAGCCCTCTCTCTCTCTCTCTCTATCTAGCCCTCTCTCTCTCTCTCTCTCTATCTAGCCCTCACTCTCTCTCTCTTTCTCTCTCTCTCGCTCTCTCTATCTAGCCCTCTCTCTCTCTCTCTCTCTCTCTCTCTCTCTCTCTCTCTCTCTCAATCTAGCCCCCTCTCTCTCTCTCTCTCAATCTAGCCCCCTCTCTCTCTCTCTCTCTCTCTCTCTCTCTCTCTCTCGCTCTCTCTCTCTCTCTCTCTCTCTCTCTCTCTCTCGCTCTCTCAATCTAGCCCCCTCTCTCTCTCTCTCTCTCTCTCTCTCTCTCTCTCTCTCTCTCTCTCTCTCTATCTAGCCCTCTCTCTCTCTCTCTCTCTATCTAGCCCTCTCTCTCTCTCTATCTAGCCCTCTCTCTCTCTCTCTATTGCTCTCTCTATCTAGCCCCTCTCTCTCTCTCTCTCTCTCTCTCTCTCAATCTAGCCCTCTCTCTCTCTCTCTATCTAGCCCTCTCTCTCTCTCTCTCTCTATCTAGCCCTCTCTCTCTCTCTCTCTCTCTATCTAGCTCCTCTCTCTCTCTCTCTCTCGCTCTCTCTATCTAGCCCTTTCTCTCTCTCTCTCTATCTAGCCCTCTCTCTCTCGCTCTCTCTATCTAGCCCCCTCTCTCTCTCTCTCTCTCTCTCTCTCAATCTAGCCCTTTCTCTCTCTCTCTCTCAATCTAGCCCTTTCTCTCTCTCTCTCTCTCTCTCTCTCTCTCTCTCTCTCTCTCTCTCTCTCTCTCTCTCTATCTAGCCCTCTCTCTCTATCTAGCCCCTCTCTCTCTCTCTCTATCTAGCCCTCTCTCTCTCTCTCTATCTAGCCCTCTCTCTCTCTCTCTCTCTCTATCTAGCCCTCTCTCTCTCTCTCTCTCTCTCTCTCTCTCTATCTAGCCCCTCTCTCTCTCTCTCTCTCTCTCTCTCTCTCAATCTAGCCCTTTCTCTCTCTCTCTCTCAATCTAGCCCTTTTCTCTCTCTCTCTCTCTCTCTCTCTCTCTCTCTCTCTCTCTCTCTCTCTCGATCTAGCCCTTTTCTCTCTCTCTCTCTCTCTCTCTCTCTCTCTCTCTTCTCTGCTCTCTCTCTCTCTCTCTCAATCTAGCCCTCTCTCTCTCTCTCTCTCTCTCTCTCTCTCTCAATCTAGCCCTTTCTCTCTCTCTCTCGATCTAGCCCTTTCTCTCTCTCGATCTAGCCCTCTCTCTCTCTCTCTCTCTATTGCTCTCTCTATCTAGCCCTCTCTCTCTCTCTCTCTCTCTCTCAATCTAGCCCTCTTCTCTCTCTCTATCTAGCCCTCTCTCTCTCTCTCTCTCTATCTAGCCCTCTCTCTCTCTCTCTCTATCTAGCCCTCTCTCTCTCTCTCTCTCTATCTAGCCCTCTCTCTCTCGCTCTCTCTATCTAGCCCCCTCTCTCTCTCTCTCTCTCTCTCAATCTAGCCCTTTCTCTCTCTCTCTCAATCTAGCCCTTTCTCTCTCTCTCTCTCTCTATCTAGCCCTCTCTCTCTCTCTATCTAGCCCTCTCTCTCTCTCTCTCTCTATCTAGCCCTCTCTCTCTCTCTCTCTCTCTCTCTCTCTCTATCTAGCCCTCTCTCTCTCTCTCTCTCTCTCTCTCTCAATCTAGCCCTTTCTCTCTCTCTCTCAATCTAGC